>NC_066567.1:372500-375000 GCF_024679095.1 Eriocheir sinensis | reverse complement strand
ATCACTCCTAGATTTGTTCACTTGTAGGAACTGGTTTAAGATCCTCCTCCTCCTCCTCCTCCTCCTCCTCCTCCTCCTCCTCCTCCTCCTCCTCCTCCTCCTCCTCCTCTTGGCACTCCACTGGTCAGGTGAAGAGATGACAGGTTTTATATGTGTGTGTGTGTGTGTGTGTGTGTGTGTGTGTGTGTGTGTGTGTGTGTGTGTTTGGCAGGAAGGAAGAATTGTGAGCCCAAACAACTTGCATCCTCTCTCTCTCTCTCTCTCTCTCTCTCTCTCTCTCTCTCTCTCTCTCTCTCTCTCTCTCTCTCTCTCTCTCTCTCTCTCTCTCTCTCTCTCTCTCTCTCTCTCTCTCTCTCTCTCTCTCTCTCTCTCTCTCTCTCTCTCTCTCTCTCTCTCTCTCTCTCTCTCTCTCTCTCTCTCTCTCTCTCTCTCTCTCTCTCTCTCTCTCTCTCTCTCTCTCTCTCTCTCTCTCTCTCTCTCTCTCTCTCTCTCTCTCTCTCTCTCTCTCTCCCCCCCCTCCACCCTTCTCTTCCTCCCTCGTTTCCTCCATCCTTCCTTTCCTCCACTTCCCTCCCTTCTCTCCCTCCCTCCCTCCCTCCCACGACATCTCCACCCTTTTCTCTCTTTCTCTCCCTCCGTCAATTCTTCCCTCCCTTCCTCAACCTACGTTATCTCCACCTACACCACTTCTCTCCCTCCCTCCCTCCCTCCCTCTCACAACATCTCCACCCTTTTCTCTCTCTTTCTCTCCCTCCGTCAATTCTTCCCTCCCTTCCTCCACCTACGTTATCTCCACCTACACCACTTCTCTCCCTCCCTCCCTCCCTCCCTCCCTCTCACGACATCTCCACCCTTTTCTCTCTTTCTCTCCCTCCGTCAATTCTTCCCTCCCTTCCTCCACCTACGTTATCTCCACCTACACTCCACTTCTCTCCCTCCCTCCCTTCCTCCTCTCCCTCCCTTCCTCCTCTCCCTCCCTCCCTCCCTTGATCGTGTTCCACCTCAATTCTGTATTAGCTGATGATGTCATTCTCTCTCTCTCTCTCTCTCTCTCTCTCTCTCTCTCTCTCTCTCTCTCTCTCTCTCTCTCTCTCTCTCTCTCTCTCTCTCTCTCTCTCTCTCTCTCTCTCTCTCTCTCTCTCTCTGTCCATTCGTATCAATTATTTTCATTTCCCCAATTCCCACATCTCTCTCTCTCTCTCTCTCTCTCTCTCTCTCTCTCTCTCTCTCTCTCTCTCTCTCTCTCTCTCTCTCTCTCTCTCTCTCTCTCTCTCTCTCTCTCTCTCTCTCTCTCTCATGCATGAAATAATTACCCAAATAAAAACTTTAATTACGGAAGCACTATTGTTGTTGTTGTTGTTGTTGTTGTTCTTGTTGATGGTGGTGGTGGTGATGGTGGTGGTGGAGGTGATTGCGACTGTGCCAATATCAGTGCCAACTCTCTCTCTCTCTCTCTCTCTCTCTCTCTCTCTCTCTCTCTCTCTCTCTCTCTCTCTCTCTCTCTCTCTCTCTCTCTCTCTCTCTCTCTCTCTCTCTCTCTCTCTCTCTCTCTCTCTCTCTCTGATTATGAAATATGTCAGTGAAAGAAGGAAGAAAGAAAGAAAGAAAGAGAGAAAGAAAGAAAGAAAAGAAAAAAATGAAAAAAATATGATAAAGAAAATAATACATACATACATACATACATACATACATACTCGTACATACATACATACATACATATATGGGCCTCACATACACACATACACACTGGGAATAGATCGGAAGGAAGCCAATGTAGTGTGTGTTTGTATGTTTGTGTGTGTGTGTGTGTGTGTGTGTGTGTGTGTGTGTAGTAGTAGTAGTAGTAGTAGTAGTAATAGTAGGCTATTTATATCTATCAACCTATGTATCTATTTCCACTAACTTTCCTATTTATCTATCTATCTATCTATTTTACATCTAACCTTCTTTATGTACATTCTAAGTTGGTATATCCTTAACCATAGCGTGTTCGAGCTATATACAGTGTCATAGTATTAGTGGTATCTAAATAACATGTGCAGCGATGTGTCTAAACCTTACTACCCACATTCTATAACAAAGCACAGTGCAAGAATACAGTCTTTATAGAAGTGTCAAATTCATATACAGAGTTATAGAGAAGGGGACAGCTTAAAACGTGGATAGTAAGCCTGTGCGATGGTTTAAAACTGGTCGAGGCAGCTGAGGGCCAAGGGATCATCTGGTAGTGCAAGAATACAGCTATAATTTAAATGCCAAGAGTTATATGCAGTGTTATAGTGAAATTCGCAGCTGGAAACATGTGTAGCGTGCGTGTGTGATGGTTTTAAATAAGGCGGAGGCGGTGCGTGGCGGTGCGGGTCAGCTGATAGCCCCAGGAATCAGCTGTTTGGGCCACGCAGGCTAGCTGGGGTGGTAAGGTAGTGTTTGTGGCGTTTTATCAATTGTCAGAAGAGGTCAAAGGTGTCCAAGGGTACAGAGAATGTGTTCGTGGGCTTAT
>NC_066567.1:335000-362500 GCF_024679095.1 Eriocheir sinensis | reverse complement strand
CTCTCTCTCTCTCTATCTCTCTCTCTCTCTCTCTCTCTCTCTCTCTCTCTCTCTCTCTCTCTCTCTCTCTCTCTCTCTCTCTCTCTCTCTCTCTCTCTCTCTCTCTCTCTCTCTCCGTTCCTTCTCTCTAAACACTCAGTACTGTGTGGTCAAGATTAGATGCAGAGAGAGAGATATAGATAAAACTTTCATAATTCATTTTATTCGTCTAATATTTTTGTTGTTAGTAGTAGTAGTAGGAGGAGGAGGAGGAGGTAGAGAGAGAGAAGAGAGAGAGAACATTGCATATAGATAAAACTTTCATAATTCATTTTTATTCGTCTAATATTTTTGTTGTTAGTAGTAGTAGTAGGAGGAGGAGGAAGAGGAGGAGTATTTAGAGAGAGAGAGAGAGAGAGAGGAAGGGCCCCCCTCATACATATGCTCCCCTTCATTTCTTCTTCCCCTTCTTACGTTATCTCCCTTCCGTTCCCTTCCCTTTCCCTTCCGTCCCCTTTCCTTCCCTTCCCATCCCTTCCCATTATCCTTTCCCTTCCCTTCCCTTCCGTTCCCTTTCCTTACCTTCCCTTCCCTTCCGTTCCCTTTCCTTCCCTTCCTTTCCCTTCCCTTCCCATTATCACTTCCCTTTCCTTCCCTTCCGTTCCCTTTCCTTCCCTTCCCATTATCGCTTACCTTCTTCCCTTCCCTTCCCTTTCCTTACCTTCCCTTCCCATTATCGCTTACCTTCTTCCCTTCCGTTCCCTTCCCTTCCTTTCCCTTCCCTTCCCTTCCCATTATCGCTTACCTTCTTCCTTCCTTCCGTTCCTTCCTTCCTTCCTTTCCTTCCCTTCCGTTCCTTCCTTCCCATTATCCTTACCTTCTTCCTTCCTTCCGTTCCCTTCCCTTCCCATTATCGCTTACCTTCTTCCCTTCCCTTCCGTTCCCTTCCCTTCCCATTATCGCTTACCTTCTTCCCTTCCCTTCCCTTTCTGTTCCCTTTCCTTCCCTTCCTTTCCCTTCCCTTCCCTTCCCTTCCCATTATCGCTTACCTTCTTCCCTTCCCTTCCCTTCCCTTCCCTTCCCTTCCCATTATCGCTTACCTTTTTCCCTTCCCTTCCCTTCCTCCACCTCTTTTACTAATTCTCGCTTCTCCCTTCCCTTCCAATTCCCTTCCTTCCTTCCTTCCTTCCTTCCATCCTTCCTTCCTTCCTTCCATCCTTCCTTCCTTCCTTCCTTCCTTCCTTCCTTAAGTTTTTACTCTAATTAATGTTCTACTCACGAATACAGCATGACACACACACACACACACACACACACACACGATCGGTATCATAGTTCAGAGGAAATGGATCTTAGAGCTGTGGGAAAGAAGACGCAGTTGCAGTAGTAGTAGTAGTAGTAGTAGTAGTAGTAGTAGTAGTAGTAGTAGTAGTGGTAGTAGTAGTGGTAGTAGTAGTAGTAGTAGTAGTAGTAGTAGAAATGGCCCTGTTAGTATAGGAAAGACTAGAGGTAAAGAGTATAGGTGTGAGTGCCACTGTATATACATATGTAGTTAACAGTGGCACTCTTGAGGTCACGTTGGCACCTACCTTGTCCATTCTTGGGGGCCATTTGCTGTGCTTGGCTTGGCACTCCCTGTACATCTTTAAGTGCCTGTTGTCCCACCGCCTCGCTTGCACTCGGCACCTCCGCCATTGTTCAGGTTGGCACTCCCTCTCGCACGCACTCGCTCACACGCAAAACTGTGCCTCTATAATGGCCTGCACGCAAAACACGCAAAAGCACGCGATGTTTTAGTTATTCAGAGTCGATGATTTGAGGTCTCTTTTCCGCGTGTGTGTGTGTGTGTGTGTGTGTGTGTGTGTGTGTGTGTGTGTGTGTGTGTGCGTGTGCGTAGAAGGTCCTGCACTCAAAACACAAGCAGTTACACGCGATACTCAGTAATTCAGGAACAGTTTTTCAGTGTGTGTGTGTGTGTGTGTTTGTGTGTGTGTACGGGGCTGCACTAAATGTACGCACGCAATCAACGCACGCAATCAATCGCACGCGCTTTCAAATTTCCGTGTAATGTATAGCGTATATGTGTATGTTTGTCACACCCACCCACACACACAGACACACACACAGAGACAGACAGACACACACACAGACACAGACACAAACACATACACACAGGGGGTGGTCTCGTCGGCGTATATAGCGAGCGTAGCGTATGAGGTACACACCGATGCTAGCTCCGCGCCTCACTGAGCTACGCGCCGCGGCCTGCCAACTCAGAACTGCGGGAGTGCGGGTATCTGAACTTCCCGCTAGGGCCAGCCAGGCTGCCACCCAACCCCGCAGGCACCGTGTTCTCGCACACTTCGGGCTTACAACACATATATTCCAAAGGCTTTCCAGGGGCTTGTGGTCATATCCTAGGGTAGTTTTCTGACCCTGGTGGTAGTTTGACCTTTCCTGTGTACTCTGGGCGTCAGAAAGCAATATTGTAACCGTGTTCTCGCACTTCAGGCTTAAAGACACACATTCCAAAGGCTTTCCCGGGGCTTGTGGTCATATCCTAGGGTAGTTTTCTGACTCCGATGGTAGTTTGACCTTTCCTACTCTGGGCGTCACGAAAAACGGTATTGTAGCCTGCATGGTTGACCTCTCTTGTTGATGCGAGAACCGTAAGTGTTTGAAGCTTTCCTGAGGCTTGTGGGCATATCCTAGGGTACTTTTCTGACTCCGATGGTAGTATGACCTTTCCTCTGTACTCTGGGCGTCACGAAATCAGTAATGTAACCTGGTTGACCTCTTGTTGATGCGAGAACCGAAGTGTCTGCGAATCCCAAGCCACTGGCACTCCCTCCCGCCCTCTCTCTCCCGCCTTCCACAGTTGCCATTTGTTCATACGCCCTCCCGCACACTTATCTTCACGCCCACCCGCCCATGATAACGCGTGCGAAAGCTGCAGAATTGCCTTGGGCGGAGACAGATTGAGAACAGCGTAAGAGACGGAGAGATGCGAAAGTACAGACAGAAATGGATAGTGAAACGGATACCAGAAGAGCAGGGACGGAAACGGATGATGAAAAGGGAAGAAGTAGAAGAAACAGACAGACATTAAGAGTGACAGGAGCAGGAAGGACGAATATAGCAAACAGACAAGCATATGGTGATAAAGACAGGAGGAAGAGAAGAAAAAGAAAGATAGAATTAGAATGAAGAAGAAAGGATTGAAAGGCTTTAGAAATAACAAGAAAGAGAAATGTTAGAGCAGAGAGAGAGGCTGCATTTCCTAGGCCTATTAAACCCTCTTATTGATTTCCTTATATTTCATTCCAGTCTTCCTTGTGTGTGTGTGTGTGTGTGTGTGTGTGTGTGTGTGTGTGTGTGTGTGTGTGTGTGTGTGTGTATGTTGCGGCACCCGAGAGAGGTGGCACCGTCGTCCAGCCACGCCTGGCACTCGGCACTCAGGCGTCAATACGCGCGTAGGGGGATCGGGGGATCGGGGGGGGGGGGGGGGATGGTGGCTTTGGAGGGGGGAGAACCGACCCCTCCCTCCTTCTCTTAACGGCGAAGCACTCACACAAAGCTTGCGTGTGTGTGTGTGTGTGTGTGTGTGTGTGTGTGTGTGTGTGTGTGTGTGTGTGTGTGAGTGAGATGGCCTGTATAGATTTCACACACACACACACACACACACACACACACACACACAAGCTCAACTACATGGCACCCAACGCCCATACACACATACAGACTTACATACATACATACAGACAAACACGCAGACAGACACACAGACAGACAGTTAAACATTCACGCCCTGATGACAACTTTAATATTACGAATACTTTCAATGTTACTCTTATTACTCAATGTTACTTTCCTTATCTTATTTATTACTTACTCGATCATATCTGTTATCTACTCCTATTATATTTTCACTCCATTACCTCATTGCCGTATTAATTATCTTATTACAAACACATATTACTCCATTTACTATCCCTCCCAATCTTGTTATTCCTGTCATATTCATCTCCCTTCTCCCTCACCTCCTTCACTCCCGCTAAACAGCTGACGGGGACATTTAAACTCGGGGCTCCCGCAGTACATGGAGAAACAATTGTGGAGACGGAGGCTGTGACTGCTCCATACATCACAGCCCGCCAGACCCTTAAACTGATTCTTCTCCACGTATTTCTCCTTTCAAGTGATCGCTTTGCTTTATATAATACAGCAGACCTTAAAATTGCTTATATATCAGTAAGTTGGCCATCTTTCACAGTCTGTCACCGTCAAGATCTTAAAATTGGTTCATTTCCACGTCTTTCTCCATACAAGCGATCTCCTTCCCTACCCTTCCCTTGCTCCCTTGTCCCTGAAGTAATAAGGTCAAACATTGTAAGGTTGCATAAAGTAAAATAACCCGTAAAGACCTTAAAACTGATTCATCTCTACGTCTTTCTCCTTACAAGTGATCTTTTTGCTTTATATATTACTGCAAAGGTCCTTCCCTTCCCTTCCCTTGTCCCTGAAGTAATAAAGTCAAATAATATAAGGTTGTGTAAGGCAAAATAACCCGTAAAGACCTTAAAAAACGGATTCACCTCCACGTGTTGATCTCCTTGCAGAGTGACTTCAGCGCCGCACGTGAGCATCCCGCCAAGCCCCGCCAGGTGTGCTGCCCCGCCCCTGTCACCTGTCACCTGTGATGCCACGGAGGGCGCCGCTTCACCTGTACTCACCCGGTGTGCTCCCTGGTCCTAGTGTAGAGAGAGATATGAGGAAGAAGAGAGTGTTGTAGAGAAATAGAGACAGGTAGAGCAAGATCATTGTCCGGGATAGCTGATATCTCCCCGCCAGCCTCCACGCCTTCATCTGATCTAGTGAAGAGAAAGATAAGAGGGAGAAGAGAACGTTGTAGAGCAGAGAAAGTGTAGAGAAACAGAGACAGGTAGAGAGAGATAAGTGTATGGCAAAACTGATCTCGTGTTGCCAGCCTCCACGCCTTCATCTGATCTAGTGAAGAGAAAGATAAGAGGGAGAAGAGAACGTTGTAGAGCAGAGAAAGTGTAGAGAAACAGAGACAGGTAGAGAGAGATAAGTGTATGGCAAAACTGATCTCGTGCTGCCAGCCTCCACGCCTTCATCTGATCAGCTGATTGGACACATGGGGTTAGGACAGGCTGGCTCTCTGGACACATACGTTCTGAAGGACACGGGGGCACAGGGACACAGGGAGGGCAGCCAAGTAAGGGAGAGGAAGTGTAAGGGAGGGAGTAAGAGAAAAGTAGGGAGGGTAATTTATTTTTTGAGTAGCATGTTTAAAAATTGTGTTCAGTGTATCAAAAGAGATTGTCATAGTGATGTCTTGTTGCTTGGTCCTTTGTTTCAAGTCAATTGTAGGCTATACTTACCCTAGAAATAATATGTTACTCTAAATGTCTGATTATTAAGCTAAGATACCATTCTAATGTATTTTTCATGTATACTTTTTAACTTATACAATAAACCATCAAGCATTATCATTATTATTATTATTATTTTGAGGTTAAGCTTAGGGTATCTTCAAACACATGGCAGCCAGCACTTTATGGTACAAATCAACAAAGAATGACCACTATTTTGTATAGAAAGTCTCATTAGTAAGGAAGCTCTACCACTTGTTTTTGGTGGGTCATTTTATTACGAGGAGGATTTGAAGGACTCACCCCAACCAAATGAGTCAGGGTTTGGGCCGACAGCTAGCTGAGAGGATCAGTCCCTCGGCCATTACACGGGTAGTGGATAGTGTGGCTGCATGAATATTTGGTCACTACATCCCTGGCAAATACTTTACAACACGTATTAGAGGCTTGCAGTACCTAACCTGTGATTCCGTTTTCTCTTGTCTGGTGCACTCTTTTCACTTTTTATTTTTCAACAGTAGAGACTAGATAAATTCATGGACAGCGATATTAGGTGGGGTTAGATACACTGGAGCTTAGGGTCAAAGGATGCCTCTCTCAGGCCTACCCTACCCTCTCTCTTGTAGACTCCTTATGTTCTTATGTTCTTATATAGTCTTGCTCTGCCTTTGTGGTGGATAGTGGAGTGTTTCCCATGTGGTATTGGTGTGCGGGATATCCCCTCCCAAGGTACAGGACATTACATTTTTCTTCATTGAATTGTAGCGGCCACTTTTTGTTCCATTCCTGTAGCTTGGTGAGGTCTTCTGGTAGGAAATCCACAGTCAAGGGGTTAATATGTAGAAAGAGAGAGACAGCAAAATTTAGTGAGGTCAAGGAGGTATTCTATCAACCAAGAAAGAATCACACGTCGGTAATTGGGTTTCCGTATAACTTTATTGATAATTCTCGGACAGTAAGAATCACAATGGTTTATCTCTAGTAAGGCAAAGCTGGGTGCACTCGTAGGTATCACAGAAAATAATAATAAGAATAAATATGATGTCGCTTCCCTTTCCCGCGGACGTAGAATTTATTTATTATTTACTTATTGATGTCATAAGCTTGCACACGCCTTCCATATTAGCAGCCAAATTGTCTCTTTCCTCTGCTTCTTGCTTGTTAGTCTCCCTCTCCATCTCCTCTTCTTATTTTTCTTATTATTCCTTCTCTCCTGTTTTTCATCTTGTTCTGTTTCTTCCTCCTCCTCTTCCTCTTCCTACCCCCCTTCTTCTTCATCATCATCCCCTCCTCCTCCTTCCTTTTTATTCTTCCTCTCCTCTTCTTTTTCATATAATTCCTACTCTCCTGTTTTTCATCTTGTTCTGTTTCCTCCTCCTCCTCCTCTTCCTGTCCTCCTTAATCATCATCTCCTCCTCCTCCTCCTCCTTCTCTTCAATTTCATACCTCTCCCTAATTCTCCACAGTAATTTCCTTCCCTCGAGAGCCACATAATTTGAGGCGTTTACGTACAACCGAACGTAACACAGTCGTAACAACATTCTTCAGCCGAACTTACTTACGACACCGCCACCTCTCGTACGTACATTCCGGGAAGCATCACTCGTAAGCCCGTATCTTTAAACATATCAGCGCCCCAGTTCACTCATTTCAAAAGCCTCTCTCATATGTAGAAGTTGCTGGGATTCTCATGGACTGTTTTGTGATGCCAGTGATAGTTTTACACGGCTTTTGCAGCTATAGGAAAGTCACCCATGAAAATCCAATCAGTCTTCTCTATGGTATTGGGAAATAGTAGTAATGGGAGAGAGTCAGTTGGAAAAGCCTCTCGTAGAAGTTACTAGGCTTTCCATGGACTGTTTTTTGATACGTTTAAGAATATAGGCAATGATAATAATAATAATAATAATAATAATAATAATAATAATAATAATAACAATACCCCATTACTTAATCATATAATTTCTTGTTACGCTAACTTACCAAACACTACCGTATATAGTATTTAAATCATTGAACTTGCAACCCTATTTACACGAGACCATTATGTACGTCATTTACACACATTTACACGGCCATAACAACGCTATCGAGCTATGTACAAAATCAACAAACACTGGACACGCTTGTAGAAGAGTCGAGATATCCATTAAGCATTGAATGAATTTCAAAAGGAGAAATTTAGAGATAGTTTTACACAGACATGAATATTTTAGTTACTACTTCTACTATAACTACTACTACATAATTATCATAGCCTTGGTGGGTGATGGGTGACAGGTCAATCAATAGAGGTGTGGATAAGTGGAACAGGCCTGGCAGTCATGTGGTGAGTGCCAATGCCATAGACATTCAAGAAGAGGTTGGATAAATTCATGGATAGTGGGGTTAGGCATACAGGAACAAGTTTGGCAGTCATGTTGTGAGTGCCAATACCATAGATACATTCAAGAATAGGTTGGATAAATTCATGGATAGTGAGGTTAGGCAGGGTTAGGTGTACAGGAACAAGTTTGGCAGTCATGTGGTGAGTCCCAATACCATAGAGACATTCAAGAAGAGGTTGGATAAATTCATGGATAGTGAGGTTAGGCATACAGGAACAGGCTTGGCAGTCATGTTGTGAGTGCCAATACCATAGAGACATTCAAGAAGAGGTTGGATAAATTCATGGATAGTGAGGTTAGGCATACAGGAACAGGCTTGGCAGTCATGTTGTGGGTGCCAGTACCATAGAGACATTCAAGAAGAGGTTGGATAAATTCATGGATAGTGAGGTTAGGCATACAGACATGTTTGGGCAGGTCATGTTGTGTGGTGCCTGTACCATTCACACATTCAAGGGGGATAATGGATAAATTCTTGGATAGTGGCTGGATAAATTCATGGATAGTGAGGTTAGGCAGGGTTAGGCATACAGGAACAGGCTTGGCAGTCATGTTGTGGGTGCCTGTACCATAGACACATTCAAGAAGGGGTTGGATAAATTCATGGATAGTGAGGTTAGGCAGGGTTAGGCATACAGGAACAGGCTTGGCAGTCATGTTGTGGGTGCCAGTACCATAGACACATTCAAGAAGGGGTTGGATAAGTTCATGGATAGTGAGGTTAGGTGGGGTTAGACGTACAGAAACAGGCTTGGCAGTCATGTTGTGGGTGCCAATACCATAGACACATTCAAGAAGGGGTTGGATAAGTTCATGGATAGTGAGGTTAGGCTGGGTTAGGCTTATAGGAACTGCCACGTATAGACCAACCAGCCTCTTGCAGACTCCTATATTCTTACGTAAGATCGACTCTTCCACAAGCGTCTCCAGTGCGTACATCAATGTGTAAGAACGAGAGGGAAGGTCACACAGATTGAGAGTAACTACAGCTTATGATAATATATAGCTTAGGTCAACATGAGGTGCAGAGAAGAGAGTAAGTTTACAGAGCTAAGCATAAAGTAGCTGGCTCGCTGCTTTGGTCAAGGGAGTGACTTTGGTGCCTTAAAACTAACAGTGCCGCCCGTAACGAAACTTGTGCTCTTTGTTATCCAACAAAAAAATATTAATTCCATATTCAATAATGTTTCTTAAGTGAGCCAGTCCATTTCAGTCCATCAGCAGTTATTTATATATATTTTTTCAGCCCTCTGAATATCTCTCACTATGAAAACAAACAATTACGTGTTCAATAATGTTTCTCAAGTGATCCAGTCAGTTTCATTACATCAACAGATCTGTGTATTTATTTTTCAGGAATATCTCCCACTACGAAAACAGACAATTACATGTTCAATAATGTTTCTCAAGTGATCCAGTCAGTTTCATTCCATCAACAGACCTGTGTATTTATTTTTCAGGAATATCTCCCACTACGAAAACAGACAATTACATGTTAAATAATGTTTCTCAAGTGATTCAGTCAGTTTCATTCCATCGACAGTTATTTGTATATATTTTCTCAGCCCTTGGAATATCTTGCTATAAAAATTTTTTAAAAAAATATAAAAAAACGTAATATACAAACTGCCGTTGCTATTCCGTCACCGTAAAATGTCACTTGTGTTGTGCGTCACTCCTCAAATCCTTCCTCTTAACCTATGATTCTACTCAACTCTAGAAAATGTAAACAAACAAGCCGTCAGGTTTTATAATATTTAATTTATTTCAAAATAAATATTGTATATAATTATTGTCGTCATAACAAGTTACATGCGAAATCAAACAACATCAATCTATGTAACAAATGTATGTAATAACACACTACATAAAGGTGTACACACACACACACACACACACACACACACACACACACTCTTTGTCATTTGTTTCTCCTTCCTTCCATTCTTTCTTCCTTTTCACATAACAGCACTTCAATCTGACACTTCCACTCTTTCTCTCTCTCACACACATACAAGCACACAAAGAAAATTCTGAAAGAGTACACAGTCATAGCCTTCCCTACGTCATCAATAGGTCCCATTGGCCGTGACTGTCCCGAACCTAATGCTTTAAAATGACTTAAAATCAATAAAACTTGCCATAAAACTAGTGTGCATGTACCTCACTATACACACACATCCCATGGTGTAACAGCAGCACCATGTAGAGGCTGAGTAAGGTGATGTGCTTGCTTGAAAGATTAACCTACCTCTGCTGAGTCTTCGCTTGACTAACCATGTACAGCAGATGACCAAGACTTGATCTGGGCCAGCACCACATTGTATTACATGTACCATATATACCACACTCTATATACACACACCTTGTAATGTATATACCATGCCTTGACAAGTTTAATTCTTCCACATGTTGGTTATGGTGGCTGCAAAGTGTGTGTTCCTATACTTTGTGATGACGAAACACCTCGTAATCACCCTAAACAACACGCATAAGATTATAATTTGTTCAGGCATGGTAGATATATATTACAAGGTGTGTATAGGGTGTATATATATGTTACAACAGGGTGCTGGTCCTTAGCTGTCTGGCGTGGGCTACTGCATGACGTAAGGCTGACATGACGTACAGCAGGCTATGACTTAAAATAAAGGAACAATAATAATAATATGCAAATGGCCTATGCGTGTAGAATAATCAAAACAAGATGTAATCTCTCTATACTCACTACGTAACATGCACTATATATTTTGTTTGATATTGCCAAGTAGAACAAACGAAAAATTACGAAATGAACGCCGTGACTGAGCGCTACTGGACCATAACCTCAACTGAGCACCGACCCAATTACCCCTGTGTCGTAATGATAATAAATGCAGTAATGTTCTTAAATGCAGACCCACCAACAGGCTTTGTTACTTCAGACCAGTCATCGCTGCTCCCTACCGTGCCAAACCCTGCCCTGGACACCTTGAATAAGCCCCGAACACTCAACGCACCAGCTCATGGAAAAGTCGAATATATTTTTTAATGTAGCACAAATTTAGAATGTTAGGCATGGATAATACTTTTCTAGGGGTTTACTATACAGCCCATTCACTTACTAGTACTATAACTACCACTACTACTACTACAACTACTTCTATTACTATCACTACTACTACTACCGCTACCACTACTGCTACCACTATTACGAGCATACAGGTTAAATTCTCCACTGAATCTATTATAAGGGGTCAACTTCAGTGCAAGATCGACTTTAACACGAGTAAGTGCGCCATTTTATAGCAGTTATTGTCTAGTTATTGCTTCTCTCTCTATTGCCATGATCTCTGCAGACATTCCAGGGTCCTGCGCCCATACTACAAGCCCTCCCTGCCTCGGCCATTCCCTCCAGAAGTAATAAAAATCAGCCAGACACCGCTGCCTATGAGCTTTCTATAAACCACTTGTACGAGTTAGCTGTATCTAACATGTTAAACTTCTCTGTCTTCTGTATTGGACATGTTAAATTTCTATAAACCACTTGTACGAGTTAGCTGTATCCAACATGTTAAACTTCTCTATCTTCTGTATTGGACATGTTAAATTTCTATAAACCACTTGTACGAGTTAGCTGTATCCAACATGTTAAACTTCTCTATCTTCTGTATTGGACATGTTAAATTGCTCTATCTTGAAAATATGACACAGGAAAAAGTAATTGGTGAGTGAGTTGTATAATTCAATGAGAGCGCAAGAGAATGCGAAACTGCCATTGACTGAAGACTTGACATTTTGGCATATGGGAGAGCTTGGAATATGGGCATTCTAGCAGCTGATATGAGGCAAGATTCTCACATTCAAACTCTCTCTCTCATCCTTTCTTTCCTTCTCTCACTAACTTACTTTCTTCCCTTTTCACACTAACTCTTTTTTTTCTCTCACTGTTGGAGGGGCATTTAACAGTCCAGGAGCAACAGACATGCCAGAAACTTTCATCAATAATGTGGTCTGTATATTATGAGAACAGTTAAGCCTTCCGATACCATTCAATTATTATATATTACAATTATTACCATTATTATTATTACTATTAAATCTCTTCATACCTGTCCTCGGTTTAAAATAACTCGCTTTCTTCGATAACCTTGTGCAGCGTAACTGATCTTTCGGTGTGTATGTGTGTGTGTGTGTGTGTGTTTTAGCCTTACTCCATCCATGACAGAGTGAGGTTTTGTCTGATGTAATAACGGCGAGTATTACATTACATGCTACTATGGTTATTACTATTATGGACATTGTGTTACGCCGTTCCGAAGACAAATGCGAAGATTATGAACAGCACCTGCGGATGATATACTCGGTAGACTTTGGTACTGGTAACGGACTGGCCTTAGCGTATGCACACCGACCGCGTCACCGATCAGCTCACCGGCAGGACACGTGGCTTAAAATCAGGGATGTGGAGGCAGGTATAAGAAATTTTGACTCCAACTACGACCAGGGAATTTAAAGGTTGTGACTCCCTATTCTGATTATGATTTCACCCTCCTCCTCCTCCTCCTTCTTCCCTCTCTTTTACAGTACAGTGTGGTAGGGAAGTCACACCACACCACACCACAGCCAGCCACACATCATCGCACGTATCGTAAAGGAGTTGGAGTCGATAGTTTTCTCTCTCAAACTGTAAACTTTTTCTCTCTTTCTCAGTAATGTTCTCTTTCTTTCTCTCTCTCACATTTTAACTTCCTTTCTCTTTCTCTAACTCACTCTCATCCTTTCTTTCTCTCTCTCACACTCACTTTCTTTACCTCTCTCACTAACTCTTTCTTTCTTTCTGTCTCTCAAACTCTAATTTTTGTTCCCTCTCTCTCTTTACCAACATTGCCTCCACACCCCTGCTTAAAACTCCCAGCGTTCCTATGCAATAAACAGATTAAACCCTATGATACAATTTGATCCCATAAGACGACTAGCCCAGTGACAGAATCCAATCTCCATACAGACATACTCAAGCCCAATAGATACAGTAATAGTTCTTGCATAGATGATCAGAAACCTCCTATTATGACTACCCAGACTTGTGCAACTACACTGCTCACTCTGATTTGCTAGACTAGTGTGCATGTGTAACACTTAACTGAGGAGTCTAGTGTGTTTGTAAAGCCTCCACGTGCTATCCCAGTCACACTCCATCACGAGGACTCAGGCAGAATGCTCTCCTTAGTTTGATTCGTCTAGCTCTCTCGTCACAGCATAATTTAATCAGCTGCCTAACTTGTCAATCAGTAATTCCAGCGTCCGTAGTTTCATTCCTTTAGCTCTCTCGCGATGGCATGGTGTAGTCAGCTGCCTCACTTGTCAATCAGTAATTCTCATATTCAGACATTTTATAGACATTCCGTAAACTTCAAACCCATAACACTTTTTATGACGCACTCGGAAATGTCTGTGTGTGCATGTTTATATTATGGTTTCTGTCTGTACAATAGTTAAGACATTCCCTGAACATCCTCCAACTCAGATCACGTTTCCTTCTCATTATCGCCGAGAGCTGCTACGTAATCATGAATCAGTTACAACATCTTGGACAAATATTTGATTACATTCTTCATCCCCTTGAGGGTGGAAAACATGTCAGGAGAACAGGACAGAGTACAGCCTTAAGGACCACCAATGTCTCCGCTCAGAGCTGCCGTAAGCAAAGTTCTTTCGCTTCGCTGCAATGGAGTGTGTCTGGAATAGCATGTGTGACTTTACGAGACTTCCGACTCCCCCCTCGACTCCTGGTACAAGAAAATCAAAGCCCTGTGAGCTTATCCCTATCAAATGCTCCCCTACAAACCTTCCAATCCTCGCCTCAACTCCGGGTACGAGAAAATCAACCCCTCGCAAGACCATCCCTATCAAATCCTTCCTTACGAACCTCCCGACCCTCGCCTTGACTCCGGGCACGAGAAAATCAAATCCCTGCATGCCAGTCCCTATCAAATGCTCCCTAGGGACTCTGCATCAGTTGTACCGCTGACTGAATCGCTTGAGTAGGGGCTCTCGGTACACCCAGTTGTCAGCCACCAGGTCAAACAGCTTGGTCTCCCACTCCAGGCCGTTCTCCTTGCGATACTTTGCCTCCTCGCGCTGCTTCTGCTCCAGGGCGTACTTGGCATTGGTTGCCTCGTCGATCTGGTTGAATCTGAAACAGTGGGATGCGTTTCATTGGTGTCCTAAGCTTGCACACACCTTTAAAATTACTAGCAAAATCATCTGTTATTATTTTCCCTTTCCATATGGCATAAGAGTGGACAGAATTTATTATTTTTTATTATTATTAGGCGATTTAATAGTTTAAAAGATTGTTACGTTCGATATATAGACAAACACACACACACACTCTCTCTCTCTTGTCTAGATAGATATATATATGTCATTATTATTATTATTGTAGGTAGTAGTTGTTTATGCTATGTTCGATATACACACACACACACACACACACTCCCTCTCTCTAGATATATTCATACATAAGAGGTATATATATATATCATTATTATTATTGTTAGTATTAAGTGCATAACGGTTCCCTCACTTAAGTCCTGCCGTCACTTCCTTCCACATGAACCTGGACTCGTTGACGGTCTGCTCTGCGATGGGCTTGACGTTCTTCTTGACAGTGGCCATGCCCTGGGTGTCCACGAAGGGAACGGCATCCTGCTGCTGGGAGAAACAACACTCAACACTCGGGTTTCGTAATACATAAAATTCCTTTTGTTCCCTTGCTTGCTAACATGTAATCTAAGGCTAAAAATAAACACTTGATTTCATATTTATACTTTCATTAATGTCCTCCTTGGGTTTGGTCCCTGCCGGCATATAAGACAAGGGAAACCAGGCTATTCTAAGGTTAATGGGAAGGAGACTAAGGGAGGGAGGGTGAGATAAGGCCCCTACCAGCATATAAGACAAGGGAAGACATGCTATTCTAAGGTTAAAGGGAAGGAGACTGAGGCAGGGAGGGTGAGATGAAGCAAGGTGTGTTTGACCCCCACAAGATAGAGACCAAAGAGATGCAGAAAAGATAAGGAAAGAGAGACGTGAGAGAAAGAAAACAAAGGTAGATAAAGAGAGGAAAATGGAGAGAGACAAAGAAGAGGAGAAAATAAGAGAGGAGGAAAACAGAGAGAGAAAAGGAGATAGAAGACCAAGAATTTCAGACAAGGTAAGAAAAGAAAGTGAAAACAGGAACTAGAGAGAGAGAGGAGTCCACCCCTCACCGAGTCTCTGCTCCGTGACACCATCGCTCCGTTCCACTCTCCGTCCACTGTCAAGAAAGGCTTCCGTTCTCCCGGACTGAAGACTTCCGCTGATATTCGATGCTTCTTCCCTCCGTAGAATGGCTGAAATAAATAGAAATGGATGATGTCTGCGTGTGTGTGTGTGTGTGTGTGTGTGTGTGTGTGTGTTCCAGCAAGCCTTCCAAATCCCCACACATGCCATTAACCGAATCCAGGGCAGAAACGCAGCATCCAGTCCCACTCACCTTGGTCAGGAACTCCACGTTAGCGCTGTAGCCAGTCTTGTTGCATGTGATCTGACAAGTGCCGCCCAACTCCACCCACGGCACCGTCAGAATGGACCTGTTGGCATTGCGGTGGTGGTGAGAACAGAGATAATGGGGATAGAAAAGGAGGAGGAGGAAATACAGAAAGAGGACAGGAAGAGGGGAAGAGAAAGAAAGGAGGTACAGTTGAAGGAGGAAATACAGACAGACTTCTTATGCATTTTTTTTTTTTTTTCATTTTTTTTTTACAGTAGAGGAAACAGTTCAAGGGCAAAATAAGGAAACAATAATGAAAAAAAAAAAAAAGAAAAAGCCTGCTACTCACTGCTCCTACAAAGAGTCAAGAGGAGTGGCCGAAAGATAGGTCAAATTCAGGAGAGGTGCCCTGATACCCTCCTCCTTATAAACTGGAGATAGAAGGAAGGAAGGGAGAAGAGGGGGATGACAGTACTAATGTTGGTATTCTTAAACGCTACAGACTCACTTCAACCACTTCTATAGGCCAAAAACGAGGTAAGATGCTTAAGATTATGACCCTACAACCTGTGTCAATATATTATCTGTGACATGTCGGTGCAAGGCTGAGGACTGACCTGCCGTAACCGCTCGGGAAGTTGAGAATATACTCCTCGTCATGGTCCAGGAGAGAGACGCAGCCCTGCCCGATGTTGTTGACGCATATCGACAGCCCCAGGAACTTTGACTTGGTCCAGATGTGTCCGCAGAATGAGATGCGTTTTGACTTGTGTTCCGCGTAGAAGGCGGAGATTGGCGGGTGGTGCGAGACCTGCTCCGCCACGAAACAGAGGTGGTTGGTGGTGGCCCAGGGGATTGGACCATCGAGAACCAGGTCCCCTTCCGACGAGCTGCCTGGCACGTCCCAGTAACATCTGCCGAGGGAGGAAGGATAAGTAGATGACATATTGCCCAGGCAGGTTACGTAAAAATAATAAATAAGTGATCTTCAGTTAAATGAGGCAAAAAGAGTGAATGGCTGAAGGAATGGGGGCAGGATACAGCACACTAACACCAGACAGAGAACCAGGTGGAGAGGTGGAATTGGAACCTTTACCGGGGCAGGATGGAGCACACTAACACCAGACAGAGAACCAGGTGGATTGAGACCCTGTATAGCTCTTTTGACCCACCTGAAGACCTCGCCCAAAATAGGGTTGTACGGCTTCTTGGCGACCTCACTCTTGCGACCAGCGTGGAAGGCAGAGACGTACCACTTGACGACCTGTACCATACGATCCTGGGGGGTGGTCATGTCCGGGATACTGCGGGAAAAGACAGAAGAGTGACCCGATGAAGAAAGGAAGATAAGGAAGAATGAGAGAAATATGAAGGAGAGGATAAAAAAAGATACTGATATATAGATAGACAGATTTAGACTTGTTTTTATTGAAGGTGAATGAAACAAAGGAAGGAAGGAGAGGGAGATTAAGTAAGACAGAGGAAGGAAGGGATGTGGAGGAAGGAAGTAAGGGAGGGAAAGACGGGTGAAGGAAAAGGAGATCAAACAGGTGGGTGAACGAACTTGTAACCAGGTATAGCAAGGTGTTAATTTCTCTCTCTCTCTCTCTCTCTCTCTCTCTCTCTCTCTCTTTGTCGGTGAAGGAGAGGCAATAAGGAAAGTGTTGGAGGAGGAAATAGGAGGGGGGAGAAAAATGGAATGAAGGAGGAAATTGATCGATAGAAGGATGGATCGAACTTGTAACCAGGTCTAGGAAGGGGTCAATTTCTCTCTCTCTCTCTCTCACTCTCTCTCTCTCTGTTGGTGGAAGGGAGACATTGAGGAAGGTGTTGGAGGAGGAAAGAGGAGGAGGGAGGAGAGAAACGAAATGGAAGATGAGGAAATTGATTGACAGAAGGATGGAACGAACTTGTAACCAGGGATAGCAAGGTGTCAATTTCTCTCTCTCTCTCTCCCTCTCTCTCTGTTGGTGGAAGAGTCAATCAGGAAGGTGTTGGAAGAGGAAATAGAAGGATGGACGAGAGAAATGAAATGGTTACGTTAGATATAGACAAACACACATACACACACACACACGCACAAATTGATGGATAGAAGGATCAAACTCCATTAGGTATACCCAACTTAACAAGCACTAATCCGTCACTCCAACGAGCTTCCTCAGGACGACACACAGACACTCACCTGCAGAAAAGGTCGGGGTGGGCGAAGAAGTCTGCGTACATCTCAAGCAGCGATCGCCTCTCCAGGATGAAGGTCGGAAGAACAACCTTCGTCAAGTCCATTCCGATCTTGACCTGGAAAACGAACGGATGGATGGATGGATGGATGGATGGATTGGTGGGGCAGTGGTGGTAGTAGTAGTAGTAGTAGTGGTGGTAGTAGTAATAGTAGTAGTAGTAGTAGTAGTAGTAGTAGTAGTAGTAGTAGTAGTGGTAGTAGTAGTATATAAAGTTTAAGAACACATATATATAATTCTCTCTCTCTCTCTCTCTCTCTCTCTCTCTCTCTCTCTCTCTCTCTCTCTCTCTCTCTCTCTCTCTCTCTCACAGCAACTCAATATATTCCTCCCTTCCTCCCTTTCCTTTCCTCCCTCTCTCTCTCCTTTCCTCCCCTTCTCTCCCTTCCCATCCCTTTTTTGCTCCTATGTTTTTCTCCCATATTCTCTCTCTCTCTCTCTCTCTCTCTCTCTCTCTCTCTCTCTCTCTCTCTCTCTCTCTCTCTCTCTCTCTCTCTCTGTTATACCTCCTCTTGCAGACCCCTTATGTTCCTATGAATCTTCTAATGGATGTTCTTCTGGATGCTGTTCACCCACCTGAGACAGTAGGTGGTGGATGATGGAGCCGTGCCCCTCCATGGACCCCAGCTCCTGGTCGTCATCCTCATCGTACATCCGGTCATAATCCACCAAGCTGCGAGGCACTCCGCTGGTGAAGAAGGGCTGCAGGTCATCCACCCGGCCATCTGTCAACACGTGGAAGTCATATCCTTGAACATTTTGACTCCCAAGAACACGTATTTGACAAGGCTTTCGTGGGGGCGTGAGCATTTCCAGGGGTACTTTTTTTACCTTGTATCCCAATCTCTGTCTCATGAAGCCAACACAAACACAATCTTGTCAATCTTCTTTCACTATAGAGTCTGGCACCCTTACCTGAGGCCTTGGAAGGGGAGGAGGCAGAGGTAGTGCGGGAGGAGGGCTTGGCAGGGGAAGTCGAGTCCAAGCCTTCATTGGACCCATCTGTGACGAGATAAAGAGAAGGGATTGATTAAAAGATAAGAAATTATGACTCTGTTGGTATATAATGTGTGGGTCTCTCTCTCTCTCTCTCTCTCTCTCTCTCTCTCTCTCTCTCTCTCTCTCTCTCTCTCTCTCTCTATGTTAATTAAAGCAACAGGACAAGAGAAAGAGAAAGAGGGAGAGAGAGGATGAGGAGAGTGGGAGAGGGAGGAAAGGAGAGGGAGGGAGAGATAGAGAGGGAGGAAAAGAAAGAAAGAGAAAAAGACAGACCTTGGACACTCACCTTTTTTCACTCTATCTCATTCTTCTTCTTCCTTATTCTCTCATTCTTCTATTATCATTCTTCCAATCTCCTGTCCCTTACCTCTAGTGGCTCCTTCTCATTCCTATTCTTTCTTTCTAATTCTCTCATTCTTATTCTTTCACTCTCCTGTCCGTTACCTCTCGCGTCAGTCAATGAAGGCTCCAGTAGGGGGCTGTGGTGGCTGGCTGCATCGCCGTACGAATCGCTCGGACTCGTCACAACATCCGACGACGCGTTCCGCCCTCCGCCGCCAGGAATCGACTCGACGGCATCCTCGAAGAGACGCGGACCACTGCCGGGAGAGGAGATACGATGTGACAGTTAGGAGGCGGAACAGTTATGCCAAGAGGAAGGGAAAGGAAGGACGTTGGGACTTGCGTAAACAGATAATCTCATGGACAAAGATGACCCCCTTAAGGATGGATTTGACCCTCTGGAAAATTTGTAGTAGGAGGAGGAGGGTGAGAAAGGAAAGAGAAATTGGCACTTATGTAAACAGATAATCTCATGGACAAAGATGACCCCCTTAAGGATGGATTTGACCCCCTGAAAAATTTGTAGTAGGAGGAGGAGGAGGGTGAGAAAGGAAAGAGAAATTGGCACTTATGTAAACAGATAATCTCATGGACAAAGATGACCCCCTTAAGGATGGATTTGACCCTCTGGAAAATTTGTAGTAGTAGGAGGAGGAGGGTGAGAAAGGAAAGAGAAATTGGTGCTTATGTAAACAGATAATCTCATGGACAAAGATGACCCCCTTAAGGATGGATTTAACCCTCTGGAAAATTTGTAGTAGTAGGAGGAGGAGGGTGAGAAAGGAAAGAGAAATTGGTGCTTATGTAAACAGATAATCTCATGGACAAAGATGACCCCCTTAAGGATGGATTTAACCCTCTGGAAAATTTGTAGTAGTAGGAGGAGGAGGGTGAGAAAGGAGAGAGAAATTGGTGCTTATGTAAACAGATAATCTCATGGACAAAGATGACCCCCTTAAGGATGGATTTGACTACATGGAAAATTTGTAGTAGGAGGAGGAGGGTGAGAAAGGAAAGAGAAATTGGCACTTATGTAAACAGATAATCTCATGGACAAAGATGACCCCCTTAAGGATGGATTTGACTACATGGAAAATTCATAGCAGTAGTAGTAGTAGTAGTAGTAAGAGGAGGAGGAGATTAGTTAGAGTATTAATAGTAGTAGTAGTAGTAGTAACCCCTATAAAAACAGTATATGTAAAGATCTGCCTAACTTAACCTAACCTAAGTAAAATATATGTTCAGGAAAACTCAACTCTCACATGATAATTCCTTAGGACACAAAATTGCATGACAAGCCACTAATATTACATGATAGAAAGCTTCCATTCAATGCCACAGGTGCAACACAAGCCACAACACTACCAGAGCTTGCAACAACACTACTACTTCAACATACACAACACAATAATAATGATAGTAATAATAAGAAGAAGAACAAGAAATATTAGTACTACATAAGCTGGTGCTGTCTCCATCCATTCAGACATTGCTATCATGACCTGAAGCCTTTGTGGATGGCTTAAGAGGTCTGTGGGTTGGTGCAGACAGTGTACTTAACAGACAGTGAGACTGTAGACAGTTAAGGAGTGTAGACAGTTAAGGAGTGTTGACAGTGTAGACAGTGCAATGGTATTATATATTTGTTAATTTATGATTTAGACTTTAGAGGAAGGGAGAGGGAGAGGAGGAGGAGGGTAGGAAGGAAAGGAAAATAGGAGGAAAGGAGTGAAGGAAAAGGAAGGGAGAAAGGAAGGAAGGAGAGAAAGGGAAGGGAGTAACATTTCACACACACACACACACACACACACACACACACACACACACACACACACACACACACACACAGCATGAGTACGTCCACCAATAAAGTGCACACCAGCTGTCACTTGGCTGGGTTAATTTACATCTAGATCAAACTACAACAACAACAACAACAACAACAACAAATAAGTAATAAATAATAATAATAATAATAATAATAATAATAATAATAATAATAATAATAATAATGATAATAATAATAAAAATAATAATAATAATGGTAATGTTGCAGCCAACCCTCTATTTAACGAACATCAATTAAGTGTAAATGGAATTTAATAAAGTCCACGAATGTCTTGAATTACGAACCCAACAATTTATTTTCTTACGTTCAATAATTTTTGTATTTTGCTCCCACAAAACATTTCTTCCTCCCCTAACTCCCTATGCCCACGGCAGAACCCAGGGAGGTTGTGGGATCAGATGACCTCTGCCAAAAGGTCCACTTTCTGAGCAAGTCAAAACAAAACACTGTGAGGAAAGTCCCAGTGTTTTGTTCTGCCATCAGGAAGATGCCCCAGAATGTCAACATCCTCAACCCAGGCTGATTTGTCTCCCTTCCCCTGCCGCTCTTCAAGTGGCCACCAAGGTCCACATTTAGTGGACAAAGACACTCCCTTTACAGCCCCGGGTACAGCCTGATGCCTTCCCGTCTTATATACCTTCCATTTCCTATTTCCACCTCTCCACCTTTCTCCCATCTTAAAGCCTTGTCAAACTATCCCTAGGCTCACCCACTAACACTACATCTACCAAAGCCTGATCAATGTGGGCGTGTGAGCCCTGCAATGCTAGGAATATGGACTTAATAGTAACAAACTTCTGGATAAGATAGCTTTGTACTTCCTCCCCCAGTCAGGTCTTTAAATAGAGGGTCACCACACGGCCTCAGACTGATAACCAGACACAGAGCTTGAAAGAAAATACAGAACTGGAAACACTGAATACAACAAGAGTTACAGGCAGGAAAAAAGGCTTAGGGTTCTGTTATGTTAAACTGAGAGAGAGAGATAAAGCAAAACAGATTGAGAGAGGGAGACAGAGAGAGAGAGAGAGAGTAACAATATGGTCCCGAATCGCTCGAAAGTAACAAGATGGAAACACGAAATGTCTCATGGTTTCCGACACATCTCGGCGACGCCAATTTCTTTCGATCATATAAATTCCTTCGTCAATGCCTCGGATACTCGGTTAATACATATCTGCGGCGACCGGCACTGACCCTGAGACCCCATAGAAGACAGGCGCCCTAAGGGTTGAAAAATTTTTGATGGTGCCACGAAACTTACTGACAGCAGGATTACCGGGACAATACTGCATGAGAGAGAGGGAGACAGAGAGAGAGAGATAGAGAGAGTGGTGGTGTTGGTGGCAGGGTCTTACGTAAACAAACACTCGCTCGGTCTTACCACACTCTGATCCGTCGTATATAATCCATGACAGAGGAAGCGCTTGGCCTCCTCTGCTTGCTTCCAAAATACGACCACATTTTTGCAGCATCAGCAGAGAGAAGAGCGGAAGAGTAGGCGACAGCGGACGATATTCTGACAAGGGGACGGAGATTGATGCTCGTGGGCGGCCGTCGTCAAGGGGTCCGGCCGCGCACAAGTCTCGGCATCTTCGGCGCTTTACGAGTGCGTGCCATGATGGTTCTGTCTTGGCTTTCTTTTGGTTTACGTATTGGGGAAGATTTTGTCGCTTTTCCTTCGACTAGACTGAGTATGAGTGTGGATTTCCTCGTCCTTCACTTATAACTGTCTTACAAATGTCTTACGAGTGTCTCACGAATGTCTCGGTCTTTTTAATCGATCATCTTCCATTCTTACGTATTCACAGATTTCATAGCTTTCCCTTCCATTAGACTGCTTATGTGTATGTGACTTCCCTGTTCCTTCACTTATGACGGTCTTACAAATGACTTACGAGTGTCTTACCAATGCCTCGTTTTTTCTAATCAACCATCATTCTTACGTATTCACAGATTTCATAGCTTTCCCTTCCATTAGAATGCTTATGTGCACGCGAATTCCCAGTTCTTTTATTATGACGGTCTTACAAATGTCTTACGAGTGTCTTACGAATGTCTCAGTCTTCCTCTTACGTATTCACAGATTTCATAGCTTTCCCTTCCATTAAACTGCTTATGTGCATGTGAGTTCCCAGTTCTTTCACTTATGACGCTCTTATGAGTGTCTTACAAATGTCTCAGTCTTTCTCTTACGTATTCACAGATTTCATAGCTTTCCCTTCCATTAAACTGCTTATCTGCGTGTGAATTCCAAGTTCCTTCACTTATGACGCTCTTACGAATCTCTTACGATTGCCTTACTAATCTCCTGGTCTTTCCAATCGAAGGGTCGGAGTTACGTCTATCAATCACCTCCCATTCTTACGTATTCATTGAGATTTCGTTGCCTTGCCTTTCCTTCACTTGTAACTGCTTGTGAATGTCTTATGAATGCCTCCTCAATGTCTGGGTCTTTCCAATCGTAGGGTCAGTCTTGCGTGTCTCAATCACCGTTCGTTCTTGGTCTCGGTGGCACGTAAGAGCATGTACATCACTGCTTTTGCCGTCTACGAGATGAGATTCACTACCGCACTGCCTCTATTATAACATGACGCTTCCCAATCGCTTATTTTCAGAGCTCACACGACAGATTGAAGCATCACTGAATACCTCTTGTTTATCTATGTACGGTGAAGCCTGGCATGTTATAAAAGGGAGAAGGAGGGAAGGTAAGGGAGGGGTGAGTGGCTGTATTCCTGCCCTGGGTTGAAGGATTTGAAGCCTAAGCAAGTCTCCATCAGCCAACTCGTATTTCTCACTCACTCTACTGATTCATAACTCGTGGGACAAAAGCTTTACCGTGTATGTTATAAAGGGGAGAGGGAGGGAAGGTAAGGGAGGGGTGAGTGGCTGTATTTCTGCCCTGGGTTGAAGGATTTGAAGCCTAAGCAAGTCCCCATCAGCCAGCTCGTATTACTCACTCTACTGATTCATAACTCGTGGGACAAAAGCTTTACCGTGTATGTTATAAAGGGGAGAGGGAGGGAAGGTAAGGGAGGGGTGAGTGGCTGTATTCCTGCCCTGGGTTGAAGGATTTGAAGCCCATGCAAGTCCCCATCAGCCAGCTCGTATTACTCACTCACTCTACTGATTCATAACTCGTGGAACAAAAGCTTTACCGTGTTAATGTACTACGTAAACAGAAGCATCACATACGAATGGCCGGATAATACGAGGGAACCGTCACTCGAGAACTGGCGAGGTGTTCCGTCCCACAGGTTATGTATACGATAAAGAACAACAATCTAACAATACAAGTTTGCAAGAGCGTATTTCTCAGACAAAATGGTGCAGGTAAAAAGGATCACAGGTTAACGAGTCTCTCTCCCTCGTTAACTTCACATTATCTAACAACTTAAGGATTACGATTTTCAGAGTACATATTTCTGAGGTGAATCGGCGTCAACACAACCAAGGAATCACATACGACAGCTACGATAGACGAGTTAGAAGGAGCGACTCTATTGCTTAGGATAGGTTAGGTGTGCAGGGGTGACTGCTTATACATTGCAAATTTTCAAGTACGTATTTCTTAACCGAATCGACGTCAACGCAACCAAGGAATCACATACGACAGCTACGATAGACGAGTTAGAAGGAGCGACTCTATTGCTTAGGATAGGTTAGGCCTGCTGGGGTGACTGCTTATACATTGCAAATTTTCAAGTACGTATTTCTTAACCGAATCGACGTCAACGCAACCAAGGAGTCACATACGACAGCTACGATAGACGAGTTAGAAGGAGCGACTCTATTGCTTAGGATAGGTTAGGCGTGCAGGGGTGACTGCTTATACATTACAAATTTTCAAGTACGTATTTCTTAACCGAATCAACGTCAACGCAACCGAGGAATCACATACGACAGCTACGATAGACGAGTTAGAAGGAGCGACTCTATTGCTTAGGATAGGTTAGGCCTGATGGGGTGACTGCTTATACATTACAAATTTTCAAGTACGTATTTCTTAACCGAATCAACGTCAACACAACCAAGGAATCACATACGACAGCTACGATAGACGAGTTAGAAGGAGCGACTCTATTGCTTAGGATAGGTTAGGCCTGATGGGGTGACTGATCAAGCATTACGAATTTCAAAGTACGTATTTCTTTACTGAATCAACGTCAACGCAACCAAGGAATCACATACGACAGCTACGATAGACGAGTTAGAAGGAGCGACTCTATTGCTTAGGACAGGTTAGGTGTGCACGGGTGACTGCTTATACATTACAAATTTTCAAGTACGTATTTCTTAACCGAATCAACGTCAACGCAACCAAGGAATCACATACGACAGCTACGATAGACGAGTTAGAAAAGAGCGACTCTATTGCTTAGGATAGGTTAGGATAGGTTAGGCCTGCAAGGGTGACTGCTTATACATTAAAAATTTTCAAGTACGTATTTCTTAACTGAATCAACGTAAACACAACCAAGGATTCACATACGACAGCTACGATAGACGAGTTAGAAGGAGCGACTCTATTGCTTAGGGTAGGTTAGGATAGGTTAGGTGTGCTCGGGTGACTGTTTAAGCTTTACGAATTTTCAAGTACGTATTTCTTAACCGAATCAACGTCAACACAACCAAGGAATCACACACGACAGCTTCGATTGATGAGACTGATAAGTGAACTCTATTGCTTAAGTAAGGTTAGGTTAGGTTAAGCTTGCTGGGGTAAGTTCTATTAGTCTTTCGCTCCTAGTAATGTGTGGGGCAGTTTCCTTTGTTTATGAATTTCAAAGATCGTATAACCGTACCGTACAACCAATAAGTTAGAAGGAGTGGACTATATCGCTAAAGTCAGGTGTGCTGGGGTAAGTTCTATCAGTCTTTCGCTCATGTTAAAGTGTTTACGAATTTCAAAGCACGTATTTCTCAGATGAATCAACGTCAAGACAACCAATGAGTTAGAAAGAGCGAACTCTATTGCTCAGGATAGGTTAGGTTAGGTGTGCTGGGGCAAGTTCTATCAGTCTTGCGCTCCTAGTAAAGTGTGGGGCAGAGTTTCCTTTGTTTACGAGGGTAGGAGGAGAAGGAGGGCGGAACCTTAGCGTTTACGAGAGCGCTCTCTTGGAAGCCGCTGTGACCTGTCGACTGGCGCCCTGTGAAAGAAACGCCACATGAGAGAGAGAGAGAGAGAGAGAGAGAGAGAGAGAGAGAGAGAGAGAGAGAGAGAGAGAGAGAGAGAGAGAGAGAGAGAGAATTCAGTACCATTTATAACCTAACTGTCCTAACACACACACACACACACACACACACACAGATGGAATAATGTCCGTCATATTTCGAATTTAAACATATAATCATGTGTGTGTGTGTGTGTGTGAACTCAAGTGAACCATGAAAGTATTATGCACAGGTGTTCCATACAGCTGTGAACACACACACACACACACACACACACACACACACACACTCTTAGAGACAGATTATAACAGAACATGACACAACTTCTTCCTTATGAGAGAGAGAGAGAGAGAGAGAGAGAGAGAGAGAGAGAAGGGAAGGGAAAGAAAGGGAAGGGAAGGGAAGGGAAAGGAAAGAGAAGGGGAAGGGAAAAGGAATAAAGGAAGGGAGAGACAGAGGAGATAAAGGAAAGGAAGGGAGAGACAGAGAGATAAAAGACCCTAATACATAGAATCCAAATCCCTCATACATAGGATCAAGAACCCTTACACACAGAATCCCGACCCCCCACACAGAATCCAGACCCCTCACACATAGAATCCAGCCCCCTAACACATTGAATCCAGCCCCCTCACAAATAGGATTCAAACCCCACACACAGAGGATCCAAACCCTTTACAAATAGGATCCAAACCTCCCTCACCTAAGGATCGAAAACCGTTGCCAAAGGAGGCTTTTCACGGATAATGCGGCACTCCTACACCTTTTAGCTGGCACCTCTACCCAAAGGAACGGCTGACTCATGCTAAAAGGGCGTCTGATCCCCTACTAGGCCACTCAGGCAGGCTGGGAGGAGGGACATGGGAGCACAGACACACACATCCACCCCCCACGACAATCAATAGCACACTGAGGGGCTGAGAGGTCCTAGTCCCTGTCCTGTCCATTCTCATACAGCTCACCCTCCCACATCAACTATTTCCAAAGGTCAAAAAGGAGGTCAATCGGGTTCTCCTACATGATTTTTTTAGGTTCAGGGTAAAGAGGAAGGGTCAAACTAACGCTATGGTCATAAAGATAGGTCTGGGAATGCCCTGAACGCCCGTGAAAGCCTTGTCAAATGTGTGTCTGCCCTCCCAGCCCAAGACAGTGTTGCCAAGTTGCCTCTGTGCTGGGGTTTAGTTTCTCTCTCTCTCTCTCTCTCTCTCTCTCTCTCTCTCTCTCTCTCTCTCTCTCTCTCTCTCTCTCTCTCTCTCTCTTCTTCCTCTTCCTCCTTCCCTTCATTCCCTCTCCTCCTTCACTTCACTTCCCTTCCTTTCCTTTCCATCCCCTTCCTTCCTTTCCCATCCTTTCCTTTCTCTCCCTTCCCTTCCCTTCCCTTCTCCTGACTTCCCTTCCCTTCCTTTCCCCTTTCTTCCCTTCCCATCCTTCCCCTTCCCATCCTTTCCCTTCCCTTCCCTTCTCCTGACTTCCCTTCCCTTCCTTTCCCCTTTCTTCCCTTCCCATCCTTTCCCTTCCATTCCCTTCTCCTGACTTCACTTCCCTTCCCTTCCTTTCCTTTCTACCTCCTTCCTTTCCCCTTTCTTCCCTTCCCTTCCTAATCATTCCCTAACA
>NC_066567.1:265000-330000 GCF_024679095.1 Eriocheir sinensis | reverse complement strand
GATTAGGAAGAGGATTGAGTGCCTTGTTCAGCTGGAGGATCAAAGAAAACCTGGAGAGAGAAGAAGAAGAAGAAGAAGAAGAAGAAGAAGGCCATTTTCAGTTGGAAGGGCAAAAAAGACTTGGAGAAAGAAGAGGAAGAAGAAGAGGAAGAAGAAGAAGAAGAAGAGGAAGAAGAAAAAGGGCCATATTCTTAAGCACAGATATTTGACAAGGTGTTCATAATAATAATAATAATAATAATAATAATAATAATAATAATAATAATAATAATGACAACAATAACAATACCCCATAGAAGCTACACACCTGCAGTAAAACAATGGAGTGCTTGATCGATTCCAGAACACTATTGACCCCATTGAGAACTTCCTGGCAGCGGCGGCGGTCATCTGGGTCCTCGGTTGATCCCATGTGACGCTCCAACACTCCGCTCTGCTCTATCAACAGCTGGAGGTACGCATCGCTCTCCGTTAGTTTCTTGTCGAAGTCTGCCATGGTGGGTGCCGGTCTGCTTGGGTCCCAGCGCTACGAGGGAGAGAGAGAGAGCCATAGTTAAGAGTGGCTGTCAGGTCCACTGGCACTGCCCTTACTTACTCTGGTATCATATGTGAGAGTTGATATGTAGTTTCCTTTTGCAAGAGTTAACCAGTATCTCCGCTCTTTCATCCTTTGTTGATCTTGTGTCGCATGCAAGAGTTGATATGTAGTTTCCTTTTGCAAGAGTTAACCAGTATCTCCGCTCTTTCATCCTTTCTTGATCTTGTGTCGCATGCAAGAGTTGATACGTACTTTCCTTTTGCAAGAATTAACCAGTATCTTCACTCTTTCATCCTTTTCTGTTCTGTTAACCCATGCAAGAGTTACCAGTATCTCCACTAATTCACAACTAATGCAAGAGTTAACCAGTATCTCCACTCTTTCATCCTTTTCTGTTCTGTTAACCCATGCAAGAGTTAACTAGTATCTCCACTAATTCACAACTAATGCAAGAGTTAACCAGTATCTTCACTCTTTCATCCTTTTCTGTTCTATTAACCCATGCAAGAGTTCACCAATATCTCCACTCTTTCACAACTAATGCAAGAGTTAACCAGTATCTCCACTCTTTCACAAATAATGCAAGAGTTAACCAGCATCTCCACTCTTTCATAATTTTCTGTTCTATTAACCCATGCAAGAGTTAACCAGTATCTCCACTCTTTCATCCTTTTCTGTTCTATTAACCCATGCAAGAGTTAACCAGTATCTCCACTCTTTCATCCTTTTCTGTTCTATTAACCCATGCAAGAGTTCACCAGTATCTCCACTAATTCACAACTAATGCAAGAGTTAACCAGTATCTCCACTCTTTCACAACTAATGCAAGAGTTAACCAGTATCTCCACTCTTTCATCCTTTTCTGTTCTATTAACCCATGCAAGAGTTAACCAGTATCTCCACTCTTTCATCCTTTTCTGTTCTATTAACCCATGCAAGAGTTAACCAGTATCTCCACTCTTTCATCCTTTTCTGTTCTATTAACCCATGCAAGAGTTCACCAGTATCTCCACTAATTCACAACTAATGCAAGAGTTAACCAGTATCTCCACTCTTTCACAACTAATGCAAGAGTTAACCAGTATCTCCACTCTTTCATCCTTTTCTGTTCTATTAACCCATGCAAGAGTTAACCAGTATCTTCACTCTTTCATCCTTTTCTGTTCTGTTAACCCATGCAAGAGTTAACCAGCATCTCCACTAATTCACAACTAATGCAAGAGTTAACCAGTATCTCCACTCTTTCATCCTTTTCTGTTCTATTAACCCATGCAAGAGTTCACCAATATCTCCACTAATTCACAACTAATGCAAGAGTTAACCAGTATCTCCACTCTTTCATCCTTTTCTGTTCTATTAACCCATGCAAGAGTTCACCAATATCTCCACTAATTCACAACTAATGCAAGAGTTAACCAGTATCTTTACTCTTTCATCCTTTTCTGCTCTATTAACCCATGCAAGAGTTAACCAGCATCTCCACTAATTCACAACTAATTATATTAACCCATGCAAGAGTTAACCAGCATCTCCACTAATTCACAACTAATGCAAGAGTTAACCAGTATCTCCACTCTTACACAACTAATGCAAGAGTTAACCAGTATCTCCACTCTTTCACAACTAATGCAAGAGTTAACCAGTATCTCCACTCTTACACAACTAATGCAAGAGTTAACCAGTATCTCCACTCTTTCACAACTAATGCAAGAGTTAACCAGTATCTCCACTAATTCACAACTAATGCAAGAGTTAACCAGTATCTCCACTCTTACACAACTAATGCAAGAGTTAACCAGTATCTCCACTCTTACACAACTAATGCAAGAGTTAACCAGTATCTCCACTCTTTCACAACTAATGCAAGAGTTAACCAGCATCTCCACTCTTTCACCCCTGTCACAGCCTTCCCTCATCTGTTTTCCTCCCTGCCTATGATTTGAACTCTATCTAAAGGCTCAAAACACCAGTGAACGCTCACCCTGATGGAAGGTGTGTGGCGTACGATGGTATCCTCCAGGCCTCGGATCCACTTCTCTCTCTCGTCTGGGTCGTGAGCCTGTCAGAGAGTAGCATTATTTTACTATTAGTAGTAGTAGTAGTAATAGTTTTTTTTTTTTTTTTTACAGTAAAGGAAGCAGCTCAATGGCAAACAAATAATTGAGAAAAAAAAGCCTGCTAATCACTACCCCTGTTATTATTATTACTATTATTATTACTATTATTATTGTTGCTATTATTAGACTGAATTCAGCAAGTGGAGCAGAGATAGAGAGAAACATACAGGAGACAAATACATACCAACCCACCCACACCCACACCCACTCACCTGGAAGTGGAATGTCTTTGCGTCGACGGTGATGGTGAATGTTGAGTCATCGTCATCGTCGATGCCCACCACGGCACCCTTGAGGCGCACACACCCTCGCCGAGCGCCGCGCATCATCTTCTCCTTGGACTGGAAACAAAAATCAAGTTAATTAGTTATAAATCTCAATGTTGGAGTGAAAAAAATAAATAAACAAGTTAATTGGTTACATTTCACACACAATGTTGGAGTGAAAAAATAACTTAAAGGTCAATCTGTTAGAAATCAATTACGTACAACTCAAAAAAAATATATATATATAAGTACAGGGCTACACAGCCCTCAACAGGGCGGGCTTAGACTCTATCCCAGCCCAGCTGAACCTCAAGAGGAGGGACACTGGCCTGGGGGGCAGCAGTGGACCCCATGACTGTGAGGCCTGGACTCAGCAACACCAAGTAATCCAGCCAGCAAGAAACATGTCCATCAGTTACAGGTCCACTCCCAGAGCTGTACAAGGATGGAGGAGGTCTTATTCCACTAAATGTGGACCTCTGTCGCCCCCCAGGGAACGGCCCTGCCCTAGGCAGAGGTGGTAACGTGCACTCCAGCGTCATTACCTGTGTCATGGCGGCCCCACCTCACCGTGCAGCGGCGCTGTCACGGCCTGAGCCACACTTCCTGCACGTCACTCCTAAGCCACCAATGACAGGGTCAGCAAGGAAAACATGACACTGGGCACAGAGGCGGTGACGAGCACCCCAGCGTCTGTATCTCTAAGTTATAACGTTCATAACTCACGGCGCAGCAGGAAAATTACCACGGCTAAAGCCACAGTCTCCCACGTCACTCCTAAGCCATCAACATGAGGTTTAACAGGGAAAAACTACATGACGTCGCGAACCCCTGGGCGGAGAGGCGGCTACGGACACTGTATTAGCCTTCCCTCCAGGCTATATTGTCCCCAGCTCACCGTGTAGTATGACAGCAGCCCCGCGCCATCATCCAACACGAACCAGCGGTACTGCCAGCCCTTCATCACGTTGGTCCACTTGCTGAGCGGCCCCTCCATCACAGCCATCTTGACACCACGGAGGAGGAGGAGCCAGATTATCGTACTCAGAGCCTCATATTTATCAGTTTTTGACGCCTAACTATTGCCAAAAAACATCAATGATTATCCATTTTAACGATAACTATATATTTAGGCAGTTATTGGGGTTGAGGAGGCAGTTTTTGTGTCGGAAATCGGCAAACATAAGAGGCTGAGTACGACAATCTGGCAACGTTGAATTCTTGACAGCAAGGAGGAGGAGCTGGGAGGCCGATAAGGGCGAGGCTCGGGCCAGAACAGAGAATCAGATTCTACTAAGTGGGGATGCAGGTGGAGGGAGGCGCGGCTATAGAGGATCGGAGGGGCCGTGATAAGGGTCTGGATCCTCTCACTTCCGCCTTGTTTACATTGGCGTATGTTGTTGATGGGCAGGAATTTGCGCGGGAAGCAGAAGGCACTTTTGAAACGGGGACTGAAGAACATAGGATTGAATTTGCCTTTATTTGTATTGTATTCACACGAAGAAGGAGAAGAAGAATATGAAGAAGAAACATAAATAGTTGAAGGAGAGACTTAACAATCAATACAAAGCAGAAGGCACTATTAAAACGGGGACTAAAGAAACATAATTGAATTTGCCTTTATTTATATTGTATTTACACGTAGAAGAAGAGGACGAAGGAGAAGAAGAATATGAAGGAGAAACATAAATAGTTGAAGGAGAGACTTAACAATCAATACAAAGCAGAGGGCACTTTTAAAGGGGGGACTAAAGAACATATGACTGAATTTACCTTTATTTATATTGTATTTACACGAAGAAGAATATGAAGAAGAAACACTAATAGTTGAAGGAGAGACTTAATAATTATATATCATCAATACAAAGCAGAAGGCACTATTAAAGAACATATGATTTGCCTTTACTTATATTTATAACAAGATAAAAAATAACGAGAACATGAAGAATAACAAGATCAAGAACAAGAACAAGACCAAAGAGAACAAGAACAAGAAGAACACAAAGAATAACAAGACCAAGAAGAAGAAGAAGAAGACCAAGAAGAACAAGATCAAGAAGAAGAAGAATAACAAGAACAAGAATAATAATACCAAGAAGAACAAGATGAAGAGCAAGAACAAGAACAAGAACAACAGACTTAATAAATGGTCTCATAGGCCTAATAAATAAATCTATAAATATGGTCATGTCAGTCAGTGTTACAATAAGAATGATGGAAAAATTAAACATCAAAAAACTTCATTATCTTATTATTCACAGAGTTGATACACACTTGTTCGTAGGCCTATCCTGACTTACCACAAATAACAAACAAAAAATAAAAAAGTAACATAAATATAACACTAATTAATTCACATGGAAAAAAAAAAACTTCATTCTCTTATCAACCACAAATTTGACATCACACTAGTTCATAGGCCTATCCTGACTTACCACACACACACAAAAAATATTAAATAAAAATGAAAGAGTAACAAACATAAGACAACACTTATTAATTCACACAACAAAAAAATAATTCTCTTATGCTTCACAAATCTTACACACTTTTCATAGGCCTAACCTGACTAACCACAAAAAAGTAACAAATAATACAACGCTAATTAATTCACATAACAAAACTTCATTCTCTCATCAATCACAAGCCTGACATCACACTTTCCATAGGCCTATCCTGACTTACCACAAATATAATACTAACAAATAAAACCGGCCAGCGTAACACCAATAAATTCACATAAAATTGCTCTTAAAAACGTTATACTTCCTAATTCAACTAAAAATTCCACTGAGTGTTTATTGATAAAACTAACATCCCTGTGGAACGGACCAACAGGGTGAAGGAGTACTGGAGAGAGAGAGAGAGAGAGAGAGAGAGAGAGAGAGAGAGAGAGAGAGAGAGAGAGGAGAGAGAGAGAGAGAGAGAGAGAGAGAGAGAGAGAGAGAGAGAGAGAGAGAGAGAGAGAGAGAGAGAGAGAGAGAGAGAGAGAGAGAGAGAGAGAGAGAGAGAGAGAGAGAGAGAGAGAGAGGAGAGAGAGAGAGAGAGAGAGAGAGAGAGAGAGAGAGAGAGAGAGAGAGAGAGAGAGAGGAGAGAGAGAGAGAGAGAGAGAGAGAGAGAGAGAGAGAGAGAGAGAGAGAGAGAGAGAGAGAGAGAGAGAGAGAGAGAGAGAGAGAGAGAGAGAGAGAGAGAGAGAGAGAGAGAGAGAGAGAGAGAGAGAGAGAGAGAGAGAGAGAGAGAGAGAGAGAGAGAGAGAGAGAGAGAGGAGAGAGAGAGAGAGAGAAGAGAGAGAGAGAGAGAGAGAGAGAGAGAGAGAGAGAGAGAGAGAGAGAGAGAGAGAGAGAGAGAGAAGAGAGAGAGAGAGAGAGAGAGAGAGAGAGAGAGAGAGAGAGAGAGAGAGAGAGAGAGAGAGAGAGAGAGAGAGAGAGAGAGAGAGAGAGAGAGAGAGAGAGAGAGAGAGAGAGAGAGAGAGAGAGAGAGAGAGAGAGAGAGAGAGAGAGTTGGAGGTAACAGGATTGAATGTGCAGAAAGGGAGTTAGTAAAGGAAGAAAGAGAGAGAGAGAGAGGAAGAGAGTTAGCGAGAGAGAAAGTGAGTGTGAGAAAGAAAGAATTAGAGAGAGAACAAGTTAGAAAGGGAAAGAAAGAATGAGAGAAAGAGAGAGAAAAAATTCTAGTTAGAGTGTGAGAAAGAAAATGAGAGAGTGCCAGAAAAGGGAGAGATGGAGTCACTTCACGAGGGGGCAGGGTATTGGAGATATAGATAGATAGATAGATAGATAGATAGAACATCTCTTGAGGTTTCAGCAAAATAAAAACAGTTATGAAAATCGTTAAGTAATAGAGTCTGCCAGTCGGGATTTCAATTTTTCCCATTACTGTTTGCATTTCACATCTTCAGACCTTCCGATAGTAATAGTAATGGATAGTAATACTGCAGCAGGGAACTATTGTCTTCTAAATGAGCAAGGTCACACACACACACACACACACACACACACACACACACAAACACTCTATCGTCCTCCTAAACTCACCATTGCTAGGATTTGAACTCTTTGCTCCGAGTGACAGAATAAGAAGAGGAAGAAGAGGAAGGAGGGACATGGTGCTTGGTGGAGACGGATGACTCTACCAGCGGATCACAGGGGGACGGTTGAGGGAAGTTGGTTGAGCTGAAGTTACTGGTGAGCAGGCTACTGATGGTCTGATAGCCGGTGTCCTGCGAGCCGGTCTCCTCGAGGTGACTCTGTGCAGAGGAGAGAGAGAGAGAGAGAGGGTTACAAAGGGAAAGAAAGGAGAGAAAGTTAGAAAGAGAAAGGAAGTTAGTTAGATTGAGAGTTAGAGAGAGAGAAAGAGGAGAAAGTTGAAAAGTGAGAGAAGGAATTTTTTATATGTGACTCCATACCCATGAAAAATAGGGGGAAGGAAAGGCAAGAGAGAGGAAGAAAAAGCACGTAAAAACGATACAAAACCAAGCGAGAAATGACAAAAAATTAGACAAAACAAATGTCCCTTACCTCGAGTGACGGCTGCGAGTCCATCTCCACGTCATAGAGGGAGGAGGAGCAGGGGAAAGTTCCAAGAGGCTGCAGCGGCGCCCCGACATCGCTGCTCTCCTCCATCATAGTGACCTCAACGGTGGTCTTCCTCTCTGATCGGACAATGCAGGACAAAAGAAGGTGTTTACATAGATGGATTGATAACTTAGTTTCACTCTCAATATCTAAGGCAAGAGTTAGCCTGTATCTTCACTCTTTCACAACTAATGCAAGAGTTAACCAGGATCTCCACTCTTTCATCCCTTTATGCTCTAGTAACCCTTGCAAGAGTTTATTCTGTAGAGAGAGAGAGAGAGAGAAAAAGACAGACAGAGAGAGAGAGGGGCAGAAACAGAGAGAGACAGAACCAGAGAGAGAGAGAGAGAGAGAGAGAGAGCAAGGGTGTAAACTATCATTCTCTTATTATTATTACTATTATTATTATTTTCATTATTATAAGCGTGACAACCTACCTTTCCTGAGCATAAGTGAAGTCTGGCGTGTGGAGGGCATATGCGTGGTGCGGCAGAGGATCGGGGACAGCGGAGGGGAGGCGGAGAATCTTCTGGTGGGGGACTCGACCTCTGGGGAACTCTCGGTGACATCTCGGATCGGACTAGACGAAAAGTGACCCTGGAAATGAGGTCATAACATAAGATATTTTGAAACACTTCCACCCCTAACATCAAAAAGGAGGTCAGTTGCGTTCTAATGAGTGTTTGTTTAGGTTCATGGTACAGAGGAAAGGTCACTCTACCACCAGGGTCATAATTCTACCCTTGGAAATGCCTGTAACTCCTATGAAAGCCTTGTCAAATATGTGTTCTTGGGTTCATGATACGGAGAAAGGGTCAGAATACCACCAGGGTCATGAAACTACCCCTGGAAATGCCTGTAACTCCTATGAAAGCCTTGTCAAATATGTGTGCTTGGGTTCATGGCTACAGAGGAAGGGTCAGACTATCAACAGGGACATAAAACTACCCCTGGAAATGACCACAAACTCCTATGAAAGCCCTGTCAAATATGTGTGCTTGGGTTCATGGTACAGAGGAAGGGTCAGACTACCACCAGGGTCATAAAACTACCCCTGGAAATGCCCTGAACGCCTATGAAAACCTTGTCAAATATGTGTGCTTGGAAGTAGAGATGTTTATGAAAATGACCCAGAATGTAGCTAATGTATCTAACCCCAAACTCAACTACTATCACTACTACTACTACAACTACTACTACTACTACTGCTACTGCTGACATACGTACTGAGTTAGACAAGCTTCTGTGATCAGGCGACGGAGTGCTGGCGACTGGCGACCGAGACTTCTGCTCCGGGCCTGAAAACTGCACTGAATACTGAACGCAGAAACTCTCTGTAACATTCATCTTCTTCTCCTCCTCCTCCTCCCCCTTCTTCTTCTTCTCCTTGTGGGGGTGTGGGGAGCAAGAGGGAGGGAGCACGGTGCCCTGGGGTGCGTCAGAAGGGGAGAAATACGTGCAGTGAGTCCGCTGAAGCTCGTAGTAACTTCCGCCAAAGGTCTCGGCCGATGGTGGCGTTCGTTTTGCTGCCTCTAAGTCACTGTTGTAGTCGATGGCGTGGATCGGGGACACATCTGGGGACACTGGGGTAGACACGACATCACCAGCGGACAGTAGAAGCGGGGACGGACCTCTCCTGGTATGGGGTAAGGGGCAGTGTTAGTAGTAGAAGCAGTAGTAGTAGGAGTAGTAGTAATAGTAGTAGTATTTATAGAGGTTCACAGGATGATAATATGGTAAGGAAGGATGGAAGGATGGAAGGAAGGAAGGAAGGAAGGAAGGAAGGATGAAAGGAAGGAAGGAAGGAAGGATGGAAGGAAGGAAGGAAGGACAGAAGGAAGGAAGGAGAAACAGAAGAAGAAAAAAAAACCCTCCCTTGGCAACCCACCGAATAACGTGCCTGGTTGTCGTAGTGGTTGAGGGGGTGATCGGACTGGCCAGGCGTGGGGGTGTGGGGGTGAGGTGCCGCATGACAGACGCCTCCTTGCTGCACACCACATCAGTGCACCACACCAGCCCTCCCTCCTCCTCCTCCTCCTCCTCCCCCCCTTCTCTGCTTTTTCTTCTTGAGGTTGATGGTTCACTCTCCTCCTGTGGACTTGCTCTGAGGGGACAAAGAGAGAAGTTAAGGACTATTACTATTACCACTAGTACTACTATTAACAGGTCAGCAGCGTTAGACAAACAAGCCAGACAACAGAAGCAGCGACTTACGCCTTTGGTGTGTTGGCGGTGGCGTCCTCGTGGCTGAACAGAAGCTTCCGTCGCAGTGTTGTGTTGCTGAGGTTGGCTGCCTCTTCGGCCTCACCGCCTCCCCCTCCTCCTCCTCCCTGCCACCCCTGACTCTGGAAGGGACAAACGTGTCAATGGACTGGGACAACCCGGGGACAAAAGTCCCAGTTTTTTGTTTTGCAGCTGGAAAAAGTGCCCTCAAATGTCAATTTTTCTAAAATCTGTCCCCCCAAGCTAATTTGTTTTGCTTTGCTCATCACTTGCCCTTTTCAAGTGGCTACAAAGGTTCACATTTAGTGGAAAAAGACACTCCCCTTTGGGTACAGCCATGATCAAGTGACAGCAAGTGGGAACCAACCTGCGTGAAGGTGCAGAATGGCTTGAGGGCTTCTTCAAGGGCAGGCGGCAGGACTGGTGGAAGGCTGAGCTCTGTCTGGCACCACACTGAAAGACACACCACAGAGATCACACACACACACACTCACACACACATGGACTATAATAAACAGAGACACAGAAAGACAAGAGAGATACAGAGCTTAACATACAGAGCTTGAGACACACACACACACACACACACACACACACTCCTATTTATCCAAGCTAGTGCAGTAAGTCCCCTAGAGTCCTTACTATGTCACTGAGGGTTGAGCTGAAGCGGACTGAATGAGTGGACTGACTTACCGGACTGGGAACGGACTGGGGGTAATGATGGACTAGCCTGGGCCTGCTGAACACACATCTTCTTCACCAGACTGACGGACTTGTTGCTGTCAGGCCATGGGCTCGGGACAACGGACTGATGGGTGGAAAAGAACCTGGAATGGATGGGCGGAATGAGAAGGGAGGAAATAGAACGAAGGAGAAGTGGAAACAACTGAGAAACTGAGAAAAAAACAAAAAAACATCTGAGAAACCAAGAAACAACTGAGAAACAACCGAGAAACATATGAAAAACCAAGAAACAACCTCCTCCGTACCTATCAATAGCCTCCTGCGCCTGGTCCTCGTACTCCGGGTCGCCGATGACCTCGACCTGCGTAAAAGGCGACGTTTCGATATTCACAGGGAACAGCTCCGCCATCTGATCTATCGACCAGCGGAACGTTCCACCGCCAACGTTCTGGCTCGGCGACACCACCCGTTGGAAGAGCGACGGACTTACGGCGGACAGGTAGAGGCTCTCCGCTCCGACCTCGAACGGGTTGACGCACTGGGTGGTTGATAGAGTGACGGATTGTGTCTGCTTTGGGGTCTGGCTCTGTCCGCTGCGATTCTCTCCTCCATGGCGGAAACTGTGGAGATTGGGGTTGAAAAGGGGAAGGGTGTCAGTGTATCTCTCTCTCTCTCTCTCTCTCTCTCTCTCTCTCTCTCTCTCTCTCTCTCTCTCTCTCTCTGTTTCTTTCTTTCTCCTTTCTTTCCTTCGATCTTCCTTTCCATCTCTCTCTCTCTCTCTCTCTCTCTCTCTCTCTCTCTCTCTCTCTCTCTCTCTCTCTCTCTCTCTCTCTCTCTCTCTCTCTCTGTTTCTTTCTGCTTTCTCTCCTTCAATCTTCCTTTCAATCTCTCTCTCTCTCTCTCTCTCTCTCTCTCTCTCTCTCTCTCTCTCTCTCTCTCTCTCTCTCTCTCTCTCTCACCTGTGCATGCTGCTCGAAGGCGTTAAAAAGACCGAGGATGAATTCGAAACAGCATGGGCCAAACTACTTTTCGATGGGGTCACAGACGGCCCATGATGGCAGGCAACCTTACAACTACTGGTGACCTCACTCGACCCACTCCTGTTCCGAACCTTCCCTGACCCCCCGACGCGACTCCCTTTGCCGTCAGAAGGGGTCGAGGACAGGTCACTCGGGCTCTTCCAGTTGGTGATATCGTGTGTGTTGTTCCGCTGTCCGTCGCATGGGCTGCCTCTGGACGGGGTGGCGGACGCATGGCTAGACTCCCAGATGAGGGGATAGGCGAATGGGGATGAGTCCGAGCCTAAATTGGAGTTGCTATTGGTGTTGGAGTTGGTGGTGCTGGTGGTGGTGGTGGTTGACAGGAGGCTGCTGCTGTGCCTGGGTGATTGAGGTTGAAGGGTTTTATAAAATGTCTAGTTATTTATATGTAAGATTAAAAAGTATGTGTCTCTCTCTCTCCCTCTCTCTCTCTCTGTGCCATTCTGAACCTCCCCTTTGATCAATTATTTCTCTCTCTCTTTCTCTAGTTTTATTTCCTTTTATTTCTCTCTCTCTCTCTCTCTCTCTCTCTCTCTCTCAAAAAAAAGAATGCTCTTGAATCTCGTGTGTGTTGGAAACCTACACACACACACACACAAACACATACACTCTCCAGTCAACTTATGCAACACTCCAGGCAACACACTCTCCAAGCAACACTTTGCACTCACTTGGTAGCCAGGAGCACCTCCACTGGTCCTCTCCGGGAAGGGTCAATGTTCTCCTGGTCCTCCTTCTCCTCTGGTATTGCACGACAGCCATGGTACCTGTAAGAAACGTGTTGGCTTACGTACATACACACACACACACACACACACACAGACACACACACACAGACACTGGTACCTGTAAGAAATATGTTAGCTTACGTACGCACACACACACACACACACACACACACACAGACAGACATTAAGGAAAAACTGGACAGATACAGATATGGAAACTGGACCCCATGAGTGAAAGCCCTGTAGAACTGCAATTTTTCTTTTGTTGAAGCCCCAAATGTCATCAACGGTCAACCCTAAACTAACTTGTATGGCGGCATTTTTTAATTTTTTTAGAAGCCCCAAACCTCGTCAACGGTCAACCCTAAACTAACTTGTATGGCGCCATTTTTTTTTTTTAGAAGCCCCAAACCTCATCAATGGTCAACCCTAAACTAACTTGTACGGCTGCATTTTTTTTCTTTTTTTTTTAAGCCCCAAACCTCATCGACGGTCAACCCTAAACAAACTTGTACGGTTTTTTTTTTTTTTTTTTTTTTTTTATTGAAGCCCCAAATGTCATCAACGGTCAACCCTAAACTAACTTGTATGGCGGCATTTTTTTTTTTTTTTTTAAAGCCCCAAACCTCATCGACGGTCAACCCTAAACTAACTTGTACGGCTGCATTTTTTTTTTTTTTTTTTTAGAAGCCCCAAACCTCATCAACGGTCAACCCTAAACTAACTTGTACGGCTGCATTTTTTTTTCTTTTTTTTTAAAGCCCCAAACCTCATCGACGGTCAACCTTAAACGAACTTGTACGGTGTGAGTTTTTTTTTTTATCGAAGCCCCAAACCTCATCAACGGTCAACCCTAAACTAACTTGTATGGCGGCATTTTTTTTTTTTTTTTAAAGCCCCAAACCTCATCAACGGTCAACCCTAAACTAACTTGTATTGCGGCATTTTTTATTTATATATTTTTTTTTTAGAAGCCCCAAACCTCATCAACGGTCAACCTTAAACGAACTTGTATGGCGGCATTTTTTTTTTTTTTTTAAAGCCCCAAACCTCATCAACGGTCAACCCTAAACTAACTTGTATGGCGGCATTTTTTTTTTTTTTTTTTAAAGCCCCAAACCTCATCAACGGTCAACCCTAAACTAACTTGTATGGCGGCATTTTTTTTTTTTTTTTTATAAGCCCCAAACCTCATCAACGGTCAACCCTAAACGAACTTGTACGGCTGCATTTTTTTTATTTTTTTTTTAAGCCCCAAACCTCATCAACGGTCAACCTAAACTAACTTGTATTATGCATTTTTTATTTATATTTTTTTAAACCTCATCAACGGTCAACCCTAAACTAACTTGTATGGCTGCATTTTTTTTTTTTTTTTTTTTTTAGAAGCCCCAAACCTCATCAACGGTCAACCCTAAACTAACTTGTATGGCTGCATTTTTTTTTTTTTTTTTTTTTTAGAAGCCCCAAACCTCATCAACGGTCAACCCTAAACGAACTTGTACGGCTGCATTTTTTTTCTTTTTTTTTTAAGCCCCAAACCTCATCAACGGTCAACCCTAAACGAACTTGTACGGCTGCATTTTTTTTCTTTTTTTTTTAAGCCCCAAACCTCATCGACGGTCAACCCTAAACTAACTTGTATGGCAGCATTTTTTATTTTTTTTTAAAGCCCCAAACCTCATCAACGGTCAACCTTAAACGAACTTGTACGGTGTTTTTTTTTTTTTTTTTTTTTATCAAACCCCCAAATGTCATCAATGGTCAACCCTTCTTTATTTTGAGTAGCGGACTTTTTCTCATTATTGTTTCCTTTTCTATGCCCTTGAACTGTTTCCTTTACTGTAAAAAAAGAAGAAAAATAAAAGACTCCAAACTTACTTGTATGGTGTGAGTTGCAGGCGCGGCGAGGTTGTGTTGAGCTGCAGAAGAGGTCGTCTCGGGGCCTGGGGTGTTGAGGTCAGCCAGCCCGCAGCGCCGCCCTCCTCGCTTGCCCCCCCCACACTGCTACTGCTGCTCTCGCTCGAACCCTCGCACATGCTCTGCCCCTCCATGGCACTCCTGAGGTAATGGAGAGAGAGAGAGAGGCACTGTCACGAGAGAGAGAGAGAGAGAGAGAGAGAGAGAGAGAGAGAGAGAGAGAGAGAGAGAGAGAGAGAGAGAGAGAGAAAGAGAGAGATTTACATAGATAGACCGCAGAGAGAGAGAGAGATTTACATAGACCGCAGAGAGAGAGAGAGAGAGAGAGAGAGATTTACATACAGACCGCAGAGAGAGAGAGAGATTTACATAGATAGACCGCAGAGAGAGAGAGAGAGAGAGAGAGAGAGAGAGAGAGAGAGAGAGAGAGAGAGAGAGAGAGAGAGAGAGATTTACATATATAAACCCCCGAGAGAGAGAGAGAGAGAGAGAGAGAGAGAGAGAGAGAGAGAGAGAGAGAGATATACATAGATATACAGCAGAGAGAGAGACAGAGAGAGAGAGAGAGAGAGAGAGAGAGAGAGAGAGAGAGAGAGAGAAGATATGCCAAACATGGCTTTAAAATATAGGAATATTGTTGAAAACACGAACATAACAAAAAGCCTAATATCTCCCTTCTTACGTGTTCTGTGTCGCTCTTCTTGACCCTCACAGCAGCACAGATTCCTCGTGACCTTATATACAGCTGCACAAGGTCATCTTGGGCACAGAACAGGGAAAAAATGTCGTAAATATGAAGGTCAGGCGGGGAGGAGGCTTGAGGTTGCCGCCATGTTTGTTTTTACGATGTTTAAATCCGATCAGCTGATTGGTGTTGAGGGAACGATTTATTTATTGGATTTATTGATAATTCTTCATGTCCGATTCTTTTTTGGGTTGCTAATAAATATTGTTATTGTTATTAGACCATTATGATCGAGTAAAAATAAATATTCACTTCATTCAGAGAGAGAGAGAGAGAGAGAGATGATTGATTGATAGAGAGAGAGAGAGAGTACAACAGAAGAAACATCCTAATTAAGGGCAGAAATAAATGAGAGGATAAAGTCCACTGTGTGTGTGTGTGTGTGTGTGTGTGTTTTAACCTTACTCCATCCATGGCTCTCCTCCATTCTACTCTGTCTTCTGCCCAATGCTCATTCAATCCCACCAATGCCAAGTCTTCCTGTATACACCTTCTCAATGTTTTTCTAAGTCTGCCAACTGGTCTCCTTCCTTCTACCTCCAATCTCTCCAAAGCTCCCAGCACTGTGTCCTCCCCTGCTCTCTTTACGTGTCCAAACCATCAGAGCACTGTTTCCAGGTCCTCTACTAAAACTCCCAGCACTGTGCGTGTCCTCCCCTGCTCTCTTACATGTCCAAACCATCAGACCACTGTTTCCAGGTCCTCTACTAAAACTCCCAGCACTGTGCCCTCCCCTGCTCAAACTCCCAGCACTGTGCGTGTCCTCCCCTGCCCTCTTACATGTCCAAACCATCAGACCACTGTTTCCAGGTCCTCTACTAAAACTCCCAGCACTGTGCCCTCCCCTGCTCTCTTTACATGTCCAAACCATCTGAGTCTTTACCTTCAGAGCACTGTTTCCAGGTCCTCTACTAAAACTCCCAGCACAGTGTCCTCCCCTGCTCTCTTTACATGTCCAAACCATCTGAGTCTTTACCTTCTGAGCACAGGTCCTCTACTAAAACTCCCAGCACCGTGTCCTCCCCTGCTCTCTTTACATGTCCAAACCATTGGAGTCTTTCCCTTCTGAGCACTGTAACGGTAAGTAACCTCTGCATAATTACAGGAAATGCAAGTGTTTTTTTTTTATATAGACCTAATGAGTGTAGGAATGTATAGACAGTCACTGTGGTCACGGGTTATGGTTGGGGGGGGGGGGGGGGGGGCCTGTATGAAATTTGGTTAACCAGATAAAAGTTTGGGAACAACCGCCCTAATGTGATCTAATTTTTCTACCCCGCCCCCCCTCTCTCTCTCTCTCTTGTATTCCTGCGTCCCCATCCACCCCTACTTAGCTAGCTTTGGATATGGGTCCCCTATAGATGTATTTGTTTGTTTATTTTTTTTGGCAAGCTGTGTGGATGAGCTGATCAATGAATGACTGTATGAATGATGCTGATCAAAATATATAAAAATTAAAATGAACAAAACCTATACACACTAAAAAAATATGGCCTAATAGCCTTTCTTTATTTTTACATCTTACATATTGCAATTAAATACACACACACACACACACACACACACACACACAGGCAGAATGTGTTTGAATGGAGAATAACAAACATAACTGGGTTGAGTGCACGGGTATAAGAAAGTGGAGGAATGGCGGGAAGGATAGATATGGAACGTGGGGGCAATTGTCTGCAGTCTTCCTTATTCGCTTGTTATTACTAAGGACAGGTCAAGGAAAGGTCACAAATAAGCAGGTATACAATATTTTAACGATAATGGAAAGTACAAGATTATTTTAAAGTCCGCAGGACACACACACATAAACTATATAAAAAAAAAATTATAATAGTTACGCTTCCCTTACGACACTTCAAGCTCGGTAAAAACATATGATCGCCCCTTAACAGTAAATAATTAGTAAAGGAATCAGTTTGTTTTTACTTTAACATATCATTACAGAGGAACCATATCTAAATAGCCAAGAAGGAAGATACTCATGAAAAAGGAAAAGACAATGATATAGAATGGCAATAACAATAATACCCAATAGTAATAATAATAATAATAATAATAATAATAATAATGATAATAATAATAAAAATGACAATAGTAATAAATATAATGATAACCTAACAAGCAACAGCACCAGTGATCTCCAGACAGAGGCAGACTGAGGGACACTTATATGACAGATTGAAGAATATATAGAAGTGCTTGTCATGCACCTGTACAGGTGCCCTGTGCATTAATTAGCAAGATCAAGAACCTTCCAATTTTTTCACAGTTCCAAGTTTTCTTCCCTTCCCTCCAGTGTCCCTCAGGCTCTCTCCCTCCCTGGTCACGTGTATAATAATCCTGGCAGTGAAAAACACATCAAGAAAATCGGTTCCCAGAGGATTTCGTGCCCAAAAATATATCAAAAATCAAATTCCCTCAAAGATTTACTTAGGAAATACTCGCGCAACAAAATTCTTAAGCATAAAAATCACCAACAGTGACAGTCAAACGGAAACTCCGGGCACGGGAGTCGCTGTTTTACGCTGTTTTTGACGACACTATGCAGGGAACGGATGGTGGAGTGGCGTTGAGCGGAAATCAAAATGCGAAAAATCATTTTGCACGGCGGAATGAATCAGTTGATCGCATGTAAACAAGGTCTCTCTCTCCCTCTCTCTTCCAAACACACACACACACACAACAGACTTAATCAACTCCTCTCACAGAAACAACCTTGATCTTTCTCTCTCGCTCCTCTCTCTCTCCCAAATACACACACACACACACACACACACTATAACAGGAAGGCCGTGTAACTACATATCCTCCAAGATCTCTCTCCCTATGTAACAACTCCACTGGGGGCGTGTGTGAGGGGCAGCGCCTAGGCCATGGCTCCAAACACTGGGTTGTGGCGGCAGATGCTGGGACCCTTCTCCTCGTACTCTGCCTTGGTGTGACAAACCTGGTAGAAGTCAGGCTGGAAAGACAAGAACACAGGGATGAGAGGGGAGGCTGCTGCATACTGTTGGATACCTAGATGGTTAAGTAGTTTATATTGACCAGCTTCTATAAGGTTTAAGACAGGTATGTTATATTATACGTATATACTAAAAGTTACGTAGGAAGCTTGCAATATAGAAGGGAGATATTTAAACATGCTTGCTGATAATGCCATGGTGCAAAGGGAAACTGTGGCTAAAAGACTGCAAGAGAACCTAAATAAAATACATGAATGGGGCAAATCATATAAGCATTTCTGAGAGGACCTACACAGGACGCATGGAAGGAGCAAAGCGCGGAAGAAGACACAGGAATAAAGAGCGAGACAATAAAGCATAGGGAATAAAATAAAGGATAACAAGTCGCTTATCTTACCGTTGAGGCGAGCATTGACCCCCCAAACCAGACGGCGTACCGCTGCATCTTGTGGGCGATGACATTGACGTCGATCGGCTTGGGCTGAAATTTGAAAGCAGAGCAAAATAAGTTACTTCTCTCTCTCTCTTTCTAACAAAGCATAACACAATTTTCCCTTCCTTTCCTCTTCTCTCTCTCTCTCTCTCTCTCTCTCTCTCTCTCTCTCTCTCTCTCTCTCTCTCTCTCTAACATAGCATAACACAATTCTCCCTTCCTTTCCTCTGTTCTCTCCTTATTTCTCTCTCTCTCTCTCTCTCTCTCTCTCTCTCTCTCTCTCTCTCTCTCTCTCTCTCTCTCTCTCTCTCTCTCTCTCTCTCACCTTGATCCTGCCACCACTGAGCTGTTCCGTGATCCTAAGTCTAGCATCCACAATCCTCTTGACATCGCGCTGCAGCCTCCTGTCGAAGTCCTTGAACATGGTGGAGCCTCCCGAGAGCACGATGTTCTTGTAGAGCGGTCGCCGGACGTCAATGGGGCAGTTTTGGATGACATTGTCCACCACTTCGCTGATGGGCGTGGTGAAGTCCGGGTTGGCGAACTGGAACCAAGGGAAATTAGGGTGGATTTAACCCGGTAGCAGCGGGGATCATGTTTCTTAATGGTCCCCCCAAGCGAGAAAAAATCACCCCTCACACAAACCATTTCATAATATACATCCAAGCATTTGTGATCAGATTATGTATCATCTATTTTGGGGGGTTTATATCATGGCACAAATTTGGCCCGTCGTTGCTACACGGTGAAGCCACAAATTTGGCCCGTCACTGCTACCGGGTTAAATACTACTACTAATACTACTAATAAGACAAGATATAATACTTCTTATACTTTTAATTTCTCTCCTTTTCTCTTTTTTCCGTTCTTTTTCTCTCTCTTTCATAGACAAGATATAATACTTCTTCTACTTTAATTTCTCTTTTTTTTTCTGTTCTCTTTCTCTGTCTTTCATATCCTTTAGAATCTCTGTCTCCTCCTGTCTGTTTCTTTCTTTCTTTTCATTTCTCTCTTTCTTATTTCCTGTCTCCTCTTCCTCTCCTCCTCCTCCTCTCTGTCTCTCATTCTCTTAATCTTTCTCTTTCTTCTCCTTACATCTTCCGAACAGCGACAGAATCTTACCTCCGGGTGGAAGAATATTTCAGGCCCCAGGAACCTCTCGTAGCCAATGTCGATGGAGAAGGTCTGATTGTTGACTGGGTTCCTGCCGTCATATCTCTTGATCCACTTGGTCTGGTCGCTGTCGTACTTGTTGAACTCCTTCGCGATGTCCGGGCAGATGTAGCTGAACCGCTCTGAGGGAAGGGAGGGAGAGGAGGATTAGTTTGTGTGGGGGTAAGGAAGGGAAGGGAGGGAGGTGAAGTATTAAGAGAGAGAGAGAGAGAGAGAGAGAGAGAGAGAGAGAGAGAGAGAGAAAATGGCCATAAAGGAAAAACACAAACATCGAACAAGCAGAAAAAAAATGGGGAAAAAAAAACTTGAAAAATGAACCAGTTTCTCCTACCCTTGACAGCCTTGGCGGTCTCCATGCTGAGCTGCGGGGGGATGTTAGGCTCACGCTCCCTCAGCAGGCTCTGGACAAAGTAGGTGATGTCCCGGCCAGCGATGGGGATGTGCTTGATGCAGCTCCCAATGACATACCCATCTGCCTGGTGGGAAGAGGGACAGATTTAATTTATAGTGTAGCCTGTATGCTTGTTATCTCCCCATTTGTTTATATATAAGTTGGGTGAGTCAAAAATTATTAGTACTATAAGATTAGATTATAAGAAAGATCGGAAAGACATAATAATAATGATAATAATGATAATAATAATAATAATAAAAAATGATAATATCGATAAAAAAAAGTCCTTGCGCCTCCTACCACAGGGATGACGTGCGTTACGCCGTCGCCCGAGTCGATGACGGTGCCGGTGAGGGAGCGCTCTGTGGCCTGCCGCGATGCCCAGGAGGCAGCCAGCGACAGAACGGCCTGCACCGCAATGTACAGCCCCGGCACATTGAAAGACTCAAACATGATCTCTGCAGAGGGGAGGAAATAAAGAATTATATATATGTAAATATGAAAGAAATAATGGCATCCTATCCTTTCTATCCCATAAAATCCTTCCCTTTCTTTCTATGTCCTTTAAAAAATCAAATAAATTAATAAATGAGAAAAAAGAGCAGATATTCCCTTCCCTTCTTGTCCTTTCCCTTCTCCTCCATCCCCTTCCTTCCTTTCCCTTACCTGCTGTGTATTCCCTGTTCTCTGGTGTGTTGAGTGGAGGTTCTGTCAGCAGGAAGTAGTGGTCCTCAGGCTCTGCTCGAAGGTACTTGAAAATGCACTGCTCCATGAATTTCTCCATCAGGTCCCAGTCCTCAACTATACCATGTCTCACTGGGTACTGGAGGGGGGGACAGAGGCTTAGGGTTATGCATGGGTACTGGGGTCTCTCTCTCTCTCTCTCTCTCTCTCTCTCTGCAATCCTATCCCATTCTTATTTTTTTCTCTTTTCTCCCTCTCTCTCTCTCTCTCTCTCTCTCTCTCTCTCTCTCTCTCTCTCTCTCTTCCAATCTTTTCCTTTCTTTCTCCTTTATCTTCTCTATCCCTTGTCTCCTTTTCTAACTATCCCTTTCTCTCCATCAATCCCTATCCTGTTCTTCTGTTCCTTATGTTCTTTTGTTATCTCCATCCGTCCCTCACCTTAATAGCATAGCCCGTAGCGTCCATGGCCTCGTCCCCTATGAAGAAGTCCAGGTCCTCCACGCCCTTGCAGAGACGGCGCTGCGACTGCTCCCCCACCTTGGCAGTCTCCTTGATAGCCACGGCTGAGGGGATGATCATCTGGGGCTCATGGTTGCCAGCGAATCCCAGCTTGGTGTACCTAAGAGGAAGGTGTGGGTGTGAGTCTAGAGAAATGTGTGTGCATATCATACAGTCCATCTCAGCCCATTACAAGCCTGCCCTCAGTCCATTACAAGCCCTTCTCAGCCCATTACAAGCCTATCCCAGCCCACCCTCAGCTCATAAAATAGTACCCATCTCAGCCCATTATATGCCCTTCTCAGTCCATTGCAAGCTCATCTCAGCCCATTATAAGCTCCTCTCAGCCTATCTCAACCCATTACAAGCCCATCCCAGCCTGCCCTCAGCCCATTACAAGCTCATCTCAGCCCATTACAAGCTCATCTCAGCCCATTACAAGCTCATCTCAGCCCATCTCAACCCATTACAAGCCCACCCTCAGTCCATCCCAGCCTGCCCTCAGCCCATTAATAAGCTCATCTCAGCCCATTACAAGCTTATCCCAGCCCATTACAAGCTCATCTCAGCCCATCCCAGCCCGCCCACAGCCCATAAGCATTTCCTCAGCCAAGTAAGTAGTATATAAGTAACCATCCTTCGTTCCTGACTCACGCCCTCCCAGCCCACTCAGTACGCCTCAATAGACCTGTTTCAGCCCATTTCCAGCCCATCCCAGCCCGCCCACCGCCCACGAACATCTCCTACAACATCCTTCGTTCCTGACTCACGCCCTTCCAGTCCACTGATAAGACCCCAGCCCACTTAATAGACCTGTTTCAGCCCACTTCCAGCCCATCCCAGCCCGCCCACCGCCCACGAACATCTACAACATCCATCGTTCCTGACTCACGCCCTCCCAGTCCACTGATAAGACCCCAGCCCACTTAATAGACCTGTTTCAGCCCACTTCCAGCCCATCCCAGCCCGCCCGCCGCCCACAAACATCTCGTCCAACATCCTGACTCACGCCCTCCCTGGACCACTGATAAGACCCCAGCCCACTCTATAGCCATTTTTCATGTTATTACAGCTTTGTATCCCCTGCTCCCCCTCCCGGCGCCTTGACTCACCCCGTGCCCACGTCCACGATGCATGGCGGCAGGCGGCCCGTCATGATAGCGGCGGAAAAAAGGAAAAAGTGGGAATTTATGGCACGTCAGGGCGGAGGTAAACACTTCCTCTCAGGCCGGTGATGTTGACAGCCTCCGAGGCCTGTGATTGGGTGTTTAAGAGTGACGGCATAAGTTGTCTAGCGTCTGATTGGATGTTGGAGTATGACGTCATATATTTTCTAGCGTTTGGTTGGCTGTCGTGTCATGACGTCACTCTTTACAGCGTCTGATTGGCTGCCGTAGAGTGACATCATTTGCCTCCCATTGGGTTAAACTCGTACGAAAGTTAAATATTGTCGTACTCTCACTATTTTAACTAATTTACTAAATTTAGTAAGATATTAGGCTCTGAGGAAGAAAGAAAGATCATGTAAATCTAATCAACTTTCCTATTGCTAATTTCTTAACTCAATTAATCCACTGACACCAACACAACAACAACAACAACAACAACAACAACAACAACAACAATAATAATACTAATAATAATAATAATAATAATAATAATAATAATAACATGTTTCAGTAGTAGTTATGTGACCGAGCGTAACCCATTAATATATTTTTGTCCTCAGTTATTAATTACGTACCTGTCCTAATCATCTCTAAATCCCTAATATATGAGTAGGAATGTTGTTTTAGTTTAAGACAAGCTGAGGAACGTAAAGATGTATATAGGTTAATAACTTTACGGGATATCACTTGAGGGATGCTGTGGTTCATCTCGACCATATCTAGGGAAGTCCCAGCATCCATCCGAGTGACAGTTCAAACACACACCTTTATATTTATAAGTGAATGTTTATATGATTTGAGAAACAAGAAATCTCGAGCAGGTGAATGACGAAAGGCTATAGGCTAATATGTTATTGCGGGATGCTGTACGTTATTCATCTCCCGCATCTAGGGTCGTCCCAGCATCCATGTAAGTGCCAGTTCAAACACACAACTTTATATATAAGTGAATGTTTTGTGTGATTTGAGAAACAAGAAATGAGCAGGTGAATGACGAAAGGCTATACGCTAATATGTTATTGCGGGATGCTGTTATTCATCTCCCGCATCTAGGGTCGTCCCAGCATCCAGTGCCAGTTCAAACACATAACTTTATATATAAGTGAATGTTTTGTGTGATTTGAGAAACAAGAAATGAGCAGGTGAATGACGACAGGCTATAGGCTAATATGTTATTGCGGGATGCTGTAATTCATCTCCCGCATCTAGGGTCGTCCCAGCATCCATGTAAGTGCCAGTTCAAACACATAACTTTATAATATATAAGTGAATGTTTTGTGTGATTTGAGAGTCAAGAAATGAGCAGGTGGATGACGAAAGGTTGATAATGTCCTTGCGAAAAAGAAAAAAAGAAAAAGATTGCGGGGTGCTGCATGCGGTTCATCTCGCACATCTGCGGGTATATATGTAACAATTTGAAAACTTAATAAAAGGCCTAAAATGATGTTTCTAGGATGTGGAAAGACAGAAAAAAGGTAAATGGAGATCGAGAGGTTAATTTAAACTTGACGGGGTATATCAGTATAATGTTCTTGCTGGGTGCTGTGGTTCATCTCGCACATCCAGGCATCTGCGGGAATATATGAAGCAATTTGAAAACTTAATAAAACTCCTAAAATGATGTTTCTGGGATGTCCATGGGAGGTCAGAAATTAGATAAAAGGAGAGGTTTAAATTTGACGGGGTATGGACTGTCTTTGCGGGATGCTGTATGGCTCATCCCGCATATTCATGGTAGCCTAAATGCCAGTCCATAGGCTCAACCACAGACCGAAAATAATGTGCCTTATATAAGAAGGGACAGAAATAGAATAAAAGGAGAGGTTTAAATATGACGGGGTATCAGTACTGTCCTTGCGGGATGCTGTATGTCTATGGTATGGCTCATCTCGCATCTCCATAGCAAACACTAGTCCATATTCACAATCACAGGCCTAAAATAACGTGTCTAGGACGTGGGAGGCCAGAAATGAGATAAAAGGAGAGGTTTAAACTTGACGGGGTATCAGTACTGTCCTTGCGGGATGCTGTATGTCTATGATAGGATTCATCTGATCATCTCGCATCTCTATATTCACAACCACAGGCCTAAAATAACGTGTCTAGGACGTGAAGGGACAAAAATGAGATAAAAGGAGAGGTTTAAACTTGACGGGGTATCAGTACTGTCCTTGCGGGATGCTGTATGTCTATGGTAGGATTCATCTGATCATCTCGCATCTCTATATTCACAACCACAGGCCTAAAATAACGTGTCTAGGATGTGAAGGGACAAAAATGAGATAAAAGGAGAGGTTTAAACTTGACGGGGTATCAGTACTGTCCTTGCGGGATGCTGTATGTCTATGGTATGGCTCATCTCGCATCTCCATAGCAAACACCAGTCCATATTCACAATCACAGAGATAAAATAACGTGTCTAGGACGTGAAGGGACAAAAATGAGATAAAAGGAGAGGTTTAAACTTGACGGGGTATCAGTACTGTCCTTGCGGGATGCTGTATGTCTATGGTATGGCTCATCTCGCATCTCCATAGCAAACACCAGTCCATATTCACAACCACAAGCCTAAAATAACGTGTCTAAGATGTGGGAGGCCAGAAATTAGATAAAAGGAGAGGTTTAAATCTGACGGGGTATCAGTACTGTCCTTGCGGGATGCTGTATGTCTATGGTATGGCTCATCTCGCATCTCCATAGCAAACACCAGTCCATATTCACAATCACAGAGATAAAATAACGTGTCTAGGACGTGAATGGACAAAAACAGAATAAGTGTCTGTGGTTTGAACTTGGCGGGGAGGGCGGCCGTTAGAACATTTCAAGCCAGTGGAGGAACATGGCTGCTGCGGGACCCTGGGCAGGACACCGAGCCCGGCATTGAAGACTGAAAGCGCGTCGGCTCGGCCTAAATACACTGCTAAAAGGTGACTAGGAGATAACAGAAGCCTTTGACCATCCTTTGAAGCTCTGGCAGGGCGGGGGGCGGCGTAGATAGGGAGATAAGGGCCATGTTAGGAAAGGGAACGTTAGACTCGGTGCCCCCGGGAGGAAATTTTGTTGACACTGTGTTGGGAGGAAATATTTTTGTACTTTTTTGGTTTTCACGTGTTAAGAGGCTGATGGTGGAGGCGTGTGCTGACCCCATTGTTAGCTAAGGTGTTGTTCTTGCCCTGGGTGAGGTATGGAGGGGTAGGAAGGGAGGAGAGAAGAAAGTGAGGGAAAAGAAAAGGGAAGGAGAGAGAATATAGATACAGAGGATGTCTTGGTCTCTCGGGGGTGTCGTGGAAATATATTTGTTCTTTTTTGGTTTTCATGTGTTAAGAGGCTGATGGTGGAGGCGTGTGCTGACCCCATTGTTAGCTAAGGTGTTGTTCTTGCCCTGGGAGGAGAATGGAGGGGTAGGAAGGGAGGAGGGAGGGAAAAAAAGAATAAAAAGGAAGGATGCATAGGCTGTCTTGGTCTCTCGGGGGTGTCGTGGAAATATATTTGTTCTTTTTTGGTTTTCATGTGTTAAGAGGCTGATGGTGGAGGCGTGTGCTGATCCTATTGTTAGCTGAGGTGTTGTTCTTGCCCTGGGAGGAGAATGGAGGGATAGGAAGGGAGGAGGGAGGAAAGAGAGAGGAAAAGGAAGGTGAGCAAATGACAAAAAGATGCAGAGGATGTCTTGGTCTTTCGGGGATGTTTTGCTTTTTATTGTCCCTCCTGCTTTTAAAGGCCTTTGGTGCAGGTGTGTGCATGTGATGCCTCTAATTAAGCAGGTGTTATTGTCCCTGTGAGCTGAGTGAGTGACTAGAGCCAAGGGAAATGTTTGAATTATATACGTGTGTGTGTGTGTGTGTGTGTGTGTGTGTGGATGCTGTGAAGATGCTAAACACTTGGGATGAAAGCACCTATGGCAGTCTACTTCTTCTTCTTCCTCTTCTTATTATTATTACTATTATTATTATTATTATTATTATTATTATTATTATTAGTGTGTGTGTGTGTGTGTGTGTGTGTGTGTGTGTGTGTGGCTTAGGAGATGAAAGCACCCTAACTTAACCTAACCCAGTGTCTTTAACTTCATACTATTATTATTATTATTATTATTATTATTATTATTATTATTATTATTATTATTATTATTATTACTGTAAGCCTCCCTATCACAGCCTTGTCCCCTAACCTAACCTAACCTAGTGTCTTATTATTATTATTGCTATTATTATTATTACTATTATTACCTTAAGCCTCCCTAACAGAGCTTTGTCTCCTAACCTAGCCTAACCTAGTCTTCATATTCTTCCTATTGTTACTATTATTATTATTATCCAACCCTAATGCTGCCTCATTCCCAGATCAGCCCAGCGAGCCGGCGAGCCGAGTGCCACCCCAAGACCGGGACGATGATGACCAGCGTGCGGAAGAGGGTAAGTCTGCCGTCCCTCCTCCCCCCCTCGGTGAGATGATCCTGTGCATGGTTGTCCCTCTCTCTTTCTCCCCCTCTCTCTCCCTCTCTCACGTGTTTAGTTCAGCATCGAAGGGGAAGGAGTAGGAATCAGGGGCTTTAAGTATGTGTATAGCAGCCAATGTAGTGTTTCGTATGTGCGTTCTCTGCCACCCTTAGGACAGCGACTCACCTACATGTTGTTAAATGTATCGCGCTCCCCTGACGGTTATCTCCTAAGGCCACAGAAGGTTAGCCGTGTATTCATGGGTGATTTTCCCTTTCAAGATGCAGAGGTCGTGTAAAAGTAAAACTATCCCCAGCATCACAAAACAGTCCATGAAAAGCCTAGTAACTTTCACGAGAGGCTTTTCAAACAGACTCACTCTCTCTCTCCCATTATGGCTATTTCCGAAGGCCACAGGGAAGGTTAACCAGGCTTTCATTTGTGTGTTTCCTTATCATGATGCAGAAGCTGTGTAAAACTCTCACTAGCATCACAAAACAGTTCATGGAAATCCCAGAAACTTCCACGAGAGGCTTTTCAAACACTCCCATTATGCCTATTTCCCAAGGCCCCAGAGAAGGTTAACCGGGTTTTCATGGGTGATTTTCTCTTTCAAGATACAGAAGCCATGTAAAACTATCACTGGCATCACAAAACAGTCCGTGAAAATCCCAGGCCTTTCAAATGGGGGAGATGAGTTGCCGATATGTTTAAAAATATGGGCTTTTGTGATGTCTGGCTGTCACATTTGGTATAGTTAAGTCATGTGGTGGTTAAATTACATACTTAGCTGGTTATAAGGCTATGTTAGTTTGGCTCATGTTACTGGGCATAAAAGAATTTAGAGTAACGTTTCAGTATTTTAATTACACCTCGGTTAACCTCTGACACCCAGCTTATGGATTCTCTGTGTGTCATAGTCGTGCTAACATTAGTGGGAGTTAAAGAATCAAGTAAAATATCATCATTCCTTATAATTACCGGTTAGGCCAGTGAGAGGCAAGGCTAGGTTAGGATAGGTTAGGTTAGTGAGAGGCAAGGCTAGGTTAGGATAGGTTAGTTTAGTGAGAGGCAAGGCTAGGTTAGGATAGGTTAGGTTAGTGAGAGGCAAGGCTAGGTTAGGATAGGTTAGGTTAGTGAGAGGTTGGGTTAGGTTAGGGAGCACAAAAAAGAGAGGGAGGGATTGGATTGGAAAGTAGGGAGAAAGAAAGCTGAGAAAAAAATGAAGGAGGAATGTACAGAGTTATTGTCATACGGTTCTGTTGGTCACTCGGTTAGGCTTGTCATTATCATGTTAACGGCTGTGGAGATATAGGAATCGTACATGACTAACTCACTGTCATGCATTATCTGTGTAGCGTGTTCCTCTGTTATCCTCCGACGCACACTTGTTACTAAGGTTGTCATTATCACATCAACGCTTGTGGGAGTTAAAGAAATCATAAATGGCTAACTCGCTGTCATGTATTGTCTGTGTAGCGCAATTCTCTCTTATCCTCCGACGCACAGCTGTTAAATCCCATCGGCTGTTTGGGAATGCCAGGGTCAGGCTGAGGACACGGCGGCAGGCTAGTGGTCATGGTTAGGGGTGCGGCAAGAGGCTAGGCTTGTGTGTCCTGAGGGCCAGGCTGAGGACACGGTGGCAGGCTAGTGATCATGGTTAGGGGTGCGGCAAGAGGCAAGGCTTGTGTGTACTGAGGGCCAGGCTGAGGACACGGCGGCAGGCTAGTGGTCATGGTTAGGGGTGCGGCAAGAGGCTAGGCTTGTGTGTACTGAGGGCCAGGCTGAGGACACGGTGGCAGGCTAGTGATCATGGTTAGGGGTGCGGCAAGAGGCAAGGCTTGTGTGTACTGAGGGCCCGGCGGACGACATGCCGGCAAGATAGTAGTCTGGGTCTGGGGTGCGGCATGCGGCTTGTGTATGTGTAGTGAGTAGCGACGGCATGGTGGTGGCGGTGGTGGTGGTGCAAATCTCTCTCATTGCTGTCTTTGAATTATTATATGTATTTTTGATGACGTATATTTCTTTTATTATCCTTGAAATACCATTGATGTCTTGTGTACTGATGGAGAATTACTAGCCTTTCCCGTATCACTATTATTATTATTATCATTATTATTATTGATTTATCTCTTGCATGTTGTCATTCATTCCTCACCCCTGACTGACCTTTGTTGACCTTGCATTGTTTACTTTAATTACTCTTCTTGTTTGTTTTGTTTTTATCATTTCAGTTATAAAGGAGTTGTGTTGCCCACTCTATGTCTTCTTCTAACTTAGGCAAGTGGTTCATGGTTTATCATTTTGACCCATAGCTTAGTAGAGCGTCTTTGGGCTGTGTGCGGGCCTGCTCACTCACACACACACACACACACACACACACACACACACACACACACACACACTAGCCTTGCATACTTCTCCTTTTCCTCTACTTTTTGTCCCCTTCCTGACACAAATACCGTACACACACATACACACACACACACACTAACCTTCCCTTTCCCTTCCCTCCTTCCCCTCCCTTTCCTGACATGGTGTGTGTATCCCTTCCTATCCCTTCCCTTCCCTTCCCTTCCCTTGGTGTGAGACGCAGCTCCCCACACGACAAGAGACTGGCTGTTGAGGTTTAAATACTAATGCTTGATATTAATGCTTCAGTAAATAATAGTAATGCTTTCACTAGTAGCCTCCTCACACCACCATATACTGTTGCAAGTTGATTGGTTGACACTAGTACTTGTTCTGGAGACTAAGGAATTGATTGGTCCAGAAGTTACTGATTTTTATGTGTTTCCATTGCAGAAGTTTGTCAGTAGCTTGTACCTTGTTGCTGAAGTTTACAGGATTTTGAGTTAGAAATATGGAGTGTGTGTGTTTGCATTTGTGTCTCTGTATATGTATGTATGTATTTACCCAGTTGTAGGTTATTAGATTTTTATGTGTGTGTGTGTGTGTGTGTGTGTGTTATCTGTCCAGTGTCTGTGTTGAGCCGTCCCCTTGTTCCCGGCCGTCCCTCTGATGTTCCTCCCTTTTCAGTGTTTCCTCCTGAGCACTGTTGGCCTCCCTCAGGATGGGGACAGCGAAGGCGACAGTGGCTTTGTGACTCCCGACAGCACCACCAAAGAGAAGGTGTCCCGCTTCATAGAGGGAGAGGACGTGCTTTCCCATGGCAAGGATGGACTCTTCTATCTTGGGGTCATAGTTGTGGTAAGTGGCAGAGGTGTGGTACGAGGTGTCCCACTTTATAGAGCAAGAATGTGGTGAGTGTTTGTGTGTGTATCAGAGGTGTGGCTGGTCCTCAAAAGGGCTTTATAGTGCAAGGATGTGCACTATCTTTACGTCACTGTACTTCCAGGTGGACAGCGAGAATGAGCGTTGCCTGGTCCAGTTTGAGGACAGCACGGCGCACTGGTCCCTCTACAAGGACCTGACCAAGCTGAAGCTCCCCGAGTCCGATGACCTGTGTGTGGTGTGCAAGTCTTCCAAGAGCTGGGAAACCAATGAGATTGTACTATGTCACATCTGTGAGCAGGGCTACCACCAGGACTGTCTCCAGGTGAGCAGCCCCTCAGGTGTCTCGCCCACAGGTGTAAGGACAAAGGTAAACACGGGGGACTCAGGCCAGGAGGGAGGAGGCAGATTATTTAATTAGTATTGGCTTTATTTATGGGGCAGGGGAGGGAGAAGGAGGAGGAGAAGGAAGAGAATGGGAGTAGAAGGAAGGAGATATGAAAGAAAAACTAGGAAGAGGAGAAGAATTGCAAGGGAATGAGGAAGAGAAAGACACAAGGAGAAGGAAGAGGAGGAAGATAGGAGGAAAGGAAGAGGATGGGAGTATGAGAAGGAAGGAGATAGGAAAGGAGGAGGAGGAGGAGAAACACACTTTCAAGCACATCAGTCTATGGGAGGAAGGAGGATCAATTTTTGCAGCCGTTTCCATCGTCCCAGCGTACCCTAAAGCTCTCGTTCCTTACAGCCGCGGATAGGCCAGGAGTTCTGCGAGCCGGACAGCCAGTGGGAGTGTCCTCGGTGCTCGGGACACTCCGCTATGGAGAAGGAGGAGCGGAAGAAGTCTCGGGAGAACTCGCCACGGAAGCAACGGCCCCGCCCTCAGCCACAGAACCAGACCGAGGAGAACAACAAGCTAGTCCTGCCCTACGATGTGAGTGCCTGATGTGACCTGACCTTCCTTGACCTGCCCTGCTTTTCCTTCACTTCCCTACTCTTCCTTGTCCTTCCCTGCTCTTCTCTTCCTTGACCTCTCCTTCCCTGTTCTGCCCTGCCCAGCCCTGCCCTTCCCTGCTCTTCCCTTCCTTTCCCTGCTCTTCCCATCCTTTCCCTTCCTTGACCTCTCCTTCCCTGTTCTGCCCTGCCCAGCCCTGCCCTTCCATGCCCTTCCCTTCCCTACCCTTCCTTGCCCTTCCCCTCCCTACCCTTCCTTGCCCCGCCCTTCCTTGTTATGTCCTTCCCTGCTGTCCTTCCCTTCCATGCCCTGTCCTTCCTTGCCCTGCCCTTTCCTGTCCTGCTCTGCCCTGCCCTTCCTTGCTGTTCCCTTCCTGCCCTTCCCTTCTCTGCCCTGCCCTTCCTTGACATGCCCTTCCCAGCCCTTCCCTCCCCTGCCCTTCCTTGTCATAGTGTCAAAGGTACTGATAGATTGACAGTCACTTAACATGGCCAAAAGCTTCACATGTATCCCTGACTCCCTCCCTCACTCCCTCCACCCGCAGATCACTTCCTTAAGCTGGGACCAAGGCCACAAGAGCAACAGGGAGCAGACGTACTGTTACTGTGGTGGTCCGGGTGAGTGGTACAACCGCATGCTGCAATGCCAGAGGTGCAAGCAGTGGTTCCATGAGGCCTGCGTCGACTGCCTGCACCACCCACTCCTCTATGGCGACAGGTAAGGATGGCACTCTCGGCACTGAGGGATTTTCAGGATGAGGAGGTATTTGGCTATCTTGTTAATCCATTCATGAGGCATTTGGCTATCTCGTTAATCCATTCATGAGGCATTTTGCTATCTTGTTAATCCATTCATGAGGCATTTGGCTATCTTGTTAATCCATTCATGAGGCATTTGGCTATCTTGTTAATCCATTCATGAGGCATTTTGCTATCTTGTTAATCCATTCATGAGGCATTTGGCTATCTTGTTAATCCATTCATGAGGCATTTGGCTATTTTGTTAATCCATTCATGAGGCATTTGGCTATCTCGTTAATCCATTCATGAGGCATTTGGCTATCTCGTTAATCCATTCATGAGGCATTTGGCTATCTTGTTAATCCATTCATGAGGCATTTGGCTATCTCATTAATCCATTCATGAGGCATTTGGCTATCTCGTTAATCCATTCATGAGGCATTTGGCTATCTTGTTAATCCATTCATGAGGCATTTGGCTATCTCATTAACCCATTCATGAGGCATTTGGCTATCTCGTTAATCCATTCATGAGGCATTTGGCTATCTCATTAATCCATTCATGAGGCATTTGGCTATCTCGTTAATCCATTCATGAGGCATTTGGCTATCTTGTTAATCCATTCATGAGGCATTTGGCTATCTCATTAACCCATTCATGAGGCATTTGGCTATCTCGTTAATCCATTCATGAGGCATTTGGCTATCTCATTAATCCATTCATGAGGCATTTGGCTATCTCGTTAATCCATTCATGAGGCATTTAGGTATCTCATTAATCCATTCATGAGTGCCACTATTTAGATGATGAGGCACTTGGCTACCTTCAGAGAGCCCTAGTTACATTGAGAAGTGTGACGGCAATAATAAAATCTCTCCTCCCGTTCAGGTTTTACGTGTTCGTGTGTGCGCTGTGCAACGAGGGGACGGAATTCCTGCACCGGCTTGACGTGAAGTGGGTGGACGTGGTGCACCTCTCCATCTTCAACCTGACGCTGCAGGACTCCAAGACTTACTTTGAATACGAGGACACAATAACACAGTGGATCAACGACAACTGGGACCAACTGCAAGCGCCTCTTGGGGTGAGTGCGATGCTGGAGGGACGGGGCGACAGCTGTGCAGGAAGTCTAGGTGCCCAGGAAGGGTACAGAGAGAAGGTTGAGAGCTTGGGTGATGAAATTAGGGCTGGGCTGGTGTCTAGGGGTGAGTGTGATGCTGGAGGGACGGGGCGACAGCTGTGCAGGAAGTCTAGGTGTCCAGGAAGGGTACAGAGAGAAGTTTGAGAGTTTGGGTGAAGAAATTAGGGCTGGGCTGGTGTCTAGGGGTGAGTGTGATGCTGGAGGGACAGGGCAACAGCTGTGCAGGAAGTCTAGGTGTCCAGGAAGGGTACAGAGAGAAGTTTGAGAGTTTGGGTGATGAAATTAGGGCTGGGCTGGCGTCTAGGGGTGAGTGCGATGCTGGAGGGACGGGGCGACAGCTGTGCAGGAAGTCTAGGTGTCCAGGAAGGGTACAGAGAGAAGTTTGAGAGTTTGGGTGATGAAATTAGGGCTGGGCTGGTGTCTAGGGGTGAGTGTGATGCTGGAGGGACGGGGCGACAGCTGTGCAGGAAGTCTAGGTGTCCAGGAAGGGTACAGAGAGAAGTTTGAGAGTTTGGGTGATGAAATTAGGGCTGGGCTGGTGTCTAGGGGTGAGTGTGATGCTGGAGGGACAGGGCAACAGCTGTGCAGGAAGTCTAGGTGTCCAGGAAGGGTACAGAGAGAAGTTTGAGAGTTTGGGTGATGAAATTAGGGCTGGGCTGGTGTCTAGGGGTGAGTGTGATACTGAAGGGACGGGTCTACACTACTGGTTACTTGGGGCTCTGGGGAAGGAGGTGCAGGAAGTCTAGGTGTCCAGGAAGGGTACAGAGAGAAGTTTGAGAGTTTTGGGTGAAGAAATTAGGGCTGGTAAGGGCTGTGTGGTGCTGGTAAGGACTGGGCAGGGCTGGGCAAGGCAGGTAAGGACTTGGCAGGGCTGGTAATGGCTGATAAGGACTGGGCAGGGCTGGGCAAGGCAGGTAAGGATTGGGCAGGGCTGGTAATGGCTGATAAGGACTGGGCAGGGCTGGGCAAGGCAGGTAAGGACTGGGCAGGGCTGGTGATGGCTGATAAGGACTGGGCAGGGCTGGGCAAGGCAGGTAAGGACTGGGCAGGGCTGGTAATGGCTGATAAGGACTGGGCAGGGCTGGGCAAGGCAGGTAAGGATTGGGCAGGGCTGGTAATGGCTGATAAGGACTGGGCAGGGCTGGGCAAGGCTGGTAATGGCTGGTAAGGACTGGGCAGGGCTGGGCAAGGCAGGTAAGGACTTGGCAGGGCTGGTAAAGGCTGATAAGGACTGGGTATGGCTGATAAGGACTGGGCAGGGCTGGGCAAGGCTGATAAGGGCTGGGCAGGGCTGATAAGGGCTGGGTAGGGCTAGTAAGGGCTGGGCAAGGCTGATAAGGGCTGGGCAGGGCTGGGCAAGGCAGGTAAGGACTTGGCAGGGCTGGTAATGGCTGATAAGGACTGGGCAGGGCTGGGCAAGGGAGGTAAGGATTGGGCAGGGCTGGTAATGGCTGATAAGGACTGGGCAGGGCTGGGCAAGGCAGGTAAGGACTGGGCAGGGCTGGTAATGGCTGATAAGGACTGGGCAGGGCTGGGCAAGGCTGGTAAGGGCTGAAAAGGACTGGGCAGGGCTGGGCAAGGCAGGTAAGGATTGGGCAGGGCTGGTAAAGGCTGATAAGGACTGGGTATGGCTGGTAAGGACTGGGCAGGGCTGGTAAGGACTGGGCAGGGCTGGGCAAGGCTGGTAAGGACTGGGCAGGGCTAGTAAGGGCTGGGCAAGGCTGATAAGGGCTGGGTAGGGCTGGGGAGTGCTTGTAAGGACTGGACAGTGCTGGTAAGGGCTAGTAAGGACTGGGCAGTGCTGGTAAGGGCTGTGCTGGCCTGGTAAGGAAGAAAAAGCAATGTGTGGAGTGCCTTGGTGAAATACATCTTCCTCTTCTTCTTTTTCTTCTTCTACTTAAACTTTCCAATCCGTGAGTTGCTCTGTAAGTAATGAAAGACCTATTTGTTGTGCTGTCCCTGAAGCCTTGTGGTAACCTTTCAGCTGCAGAACATGGGAGTGAGTGAGCGCAAACACGAAGTCCTCAGAGTCCTGGAGGGGAACAGACCGAGGTAAGCAAGTACATATTGGCACGGATTTTGCCTTCACTGGTAGCCTGGTAACATACACTTCCAGGCCTTTCTCTGCCTCTGTGGTGGATAGTGGAGTGTTTCCCATGTGGTATTGGTGTGCTGGATATCCCTTCACTGGTAGCCTGGTAACATACACTCCCAGGTCTTTCTCTGCCTCTGTGGTGGATAGTGGAGTGTTTCCCATGTGGTATTGGTATGCTGGATATCCCTTCACTGGTAGCCTGGTAACATACACTCCCAGGTCTTTCTCTGCCTCTGTGGTGGATAGTGGAGTGTTTCCCATGTGGTATTGGTATGCTGGATATCCCTTCACTGGTAGCCTGGTAACATACACTCCCAGGTCTTTCTCTGCCTCTGTGGTGGATAGTGGAGTGTTTCCCATGTGGTATTGGTATGCTGGATATCCCTTCACTGGTAGCCTGGTAACATACACTCCCAGGTCTTTCTCTGCCTCTGTGGTGGATAGTGGAGTGTTTCCCATGTGGTATTGGTATGCTGGATATCTCTTCACTGGTAGCCTGGTAACATACACTCCCAGGTCTTTCTGCCTCTGTGGTGGATAGTGGAGTGTTTCCCATGTGGTATTGGTATGCTGGATATCCCTTCACTGGTAGCCTGGTAACATACACTCCCAGGTCTTTCTCTGCCTCTGTGGTGGATAGTGAGTGTTTCCCATGTGGTATTGGTATGCTGGATATCCCTTCACTGGTAGCCTGGTAACATACACTCCCAGGTCTTTCTCTGCCTCTGTGGTGGATAGTGGAGTGTTTCCCATGTGGTATTGGTATGCTGGATATCCCTTCACTGGTAGCCTGGTAACATACACTCCCATGTCTTTCTCTGCCTCTGTGGTGGATAGTGGAGTGTTTCCCATGTGGTATTGGTATGCTGGATATCCCCTCTCAAGCTGCAGGACTTTACATTTTTCTTCATTGAATTGTAGCAGCCACTCTTTGTTCCATTCCTGTAGCTTGGTGAGGTCTTCTTGTAGGAAGTCTGCAGTCAAGGGGTTAAAGTCACGCTGTTTTCCTCGGTCCAGGTTTAAATGTGGGCGGGAGATCAAAAAGAAGACCAGCATATGGGGCCTGAGGGTGCGCGTGCCTCCCCCCGTCCCTGCCATCACCCTCCCCTACATCGGCCCCATCACCGAGGACTCCATCAAGCACATCACCCTGCGGAACAAGAAGATGAGGAACGCGGACAGGTATGGGGTGACGGCTTGCCTTCCTTCGTCATCTGTTGCATCATTATTCTGCACACACACACACACACACACACACACACACACACACACACACACACATGATTATCTGTCTCAGGCCTTGGTTGGGGTGCATGCCAGCAGCTTCACTCACTAACACACTCATGTTTTTACCAAGCTCTTTGAGGCAGGAATAATGTACCACTAACAATCTAACTAACCTAACATTGCCATACTCACACTACCAAGCTCTGTGAGGTAGGAATGATGTACCACTAACCTAACCTAACCTAACCCTGCCATACACACACATGTATTAACCAAGGCAGGAATGACACCACTAACCTAACCTAACCTAACCCTGCCAAACACACACATGTATTAACCAAGGCAGGAATGACACCACTAACCTAACCTAACCTAACCCTGCCATACACACACACACATGTATTAACCAAGGCAGGAATGACACCACTAACCTAACCTAACCTAACCCTGCCATACACACTCATATACTAACCCGGTAGCAGTGACGGGCCAAATTTGTGGCTTTACCGTGTACCAGCAACGGGCCAAATTTTTGCCATGATATAAACCCCCAAAAATAAATTATGCATAAACTGATCACAAATGCATTGATATATATTATGAAATGGTTTGTGTGAGTGACGATTTTTTCTCATTTTTCTCGCTTAGAGGGAAGGGCCTTTAAGAAACATGGTCCCTGCAGCTACCGGGTTAACCAAGGCAGGAATTACTTGCCCCTAACCTAACCTAACCTAACCTTGCCATACTCACACACTCATGTATTAACCAAGGCAGGGATGATGTACCACTAACTCTTCCTTTACTAACCTGACCCTCCTTCTCTTCCCTCTCTCTCTCTGCCCAGCCCTGCCATCCCCAACCTCTCCCCGCCCCCCACCCCGCCGATAGCTAACCTGCCCCTCTCCTCACCTCCCCCCAGTCCCCCCATTCCCCGGAGTTACAAGCTGCGTGAGGACAAGCAGGAGGAGATGGAGGAGGCGATGGGCCGCTTTAGTCCCGCCAAGAAGCGCGCCATATCTCCCTCGCCCCTTGACCAGGACGAGGAGAGTCCCGGGAGCTCTGGGCGGAGGAAACGGAAGCGGGAGCTCGATATTCTCATGGAGGACAAGAAGGTGCGCTTGCTATGGGGTCTGATGTCATTTTTATTTATTTATTATATTTTATTTTTATTTTATTTATTTTATTTATTTTTGTGTGTGTGTGTGTGTGTGTTTCATGCCCTTGAGATGCCTTCTTTGTAAAAAAAAAAAAAATGGCGACCTTTTTCCGACCTTTTGACCTTGACCTTTTACTGCCTCAACCCCAGGCCAAGAAGATGATCGAGGAGGTTGGGTCAGTCAAGGCCAACAGCACCACAGACTCCCAGGCTCCCGTCAAGAGGAAAAGAGGCCGGCCCCCCAAGAACCAGCCCTCCCTCGTCCCTGAAGACCTGCGTGACCTCAAGCAGAAGCGCGCCCAGAAGCTGCTCAAGGAGGCGCTCAAGCAGGTACTGGAGGGACACCTCAATTTTTTAATTTTTTTTTATTTATTTATTTATTTTTATTATTATTATTATTATTTTTGTTTTTATAAGGTAGCTAAACATAACTTTGTGTCTCTTCCAATGTACTCTTTACTGTTTTCTCCTCCTCCATCTCCTCCAGCACTTCCATCTCTGTCCTCCACCTCCTCCTCCTCCAGCACTTCCATCTCTGTCCTCCACCTCCTCCTCCTCCAGCACTTCCATCTCTGTCCTCCACCTCCTCCTCCTCCAGCACTTCCATCTCTGTCCTCCTCCTCCTCCTCTTCCTGCAGTGTGCCTCCTCCTCCTCTCTTCCTCCCTCCTGTTCTCCTACCCTGCCCCCTGTGTTGATGCCCCCCTTCTCCCCGCGCCAGGGCCAGTCCCTCCACCCGGTGAGCAAGGCGGGGGGGCTGGAGCTGCCCACGCCGTCGTGCCACACGCCGGGGGACACCAGCGGGGACGAGACGTCCTCTCACGGCACGCTGGACTCCTTCATCCCGCCACCCTCCAACTTTGAGGGCCAGAACAACCCCTTCCTCAACCTGGACTCCCTGAGCTACGGCATGCCGGTGGTGCGGCCACTCAAGCGGAAGCTGAACGAGAGCGACATCCGGATCGGCAAGAACGGGGAGGTGAAGCGGCGGAAGGTGCGCAAGAAGGGCGAGAAGGGCAAGCTGGTGAGCCTGCTGCAGCAGCACAGCGGCGGCAACGGCCTCAGGCTGAGCTGCACCAGCAGCATAAAGAACTGTGTGGACTATGCGCTGAGCGGCCGCCTGGCCGCCGCCACGGGCAAGGACGGCTGCGGCGAGGGGGACGAGGCCAAGGTGACGGACTCGGGGTTCTCGCTCAGCGACCTCAAGTCCACCGTCAACAATTACTTTGGGGCGGCAAACCGCATTGCCAACGGGGAGAAGTTCCACGTGCGGGCGCGGCGCGTCAGCTTCGAAGAGAAAGTCCAGTACCTCATAGAGTGGGACTGTCCAAGTTCCTCATAATGCAAGTTCCTGGAGTCCTCAAGGTGGTGGCTGGCCCTGATGGCCTGTGCCCTGCTGGCCGTGGGGGTGTGGCTCATCTCCACTGTGGCCGCTGCCCTGGCTGTCCCCCCCCTCCCCCCCCTTGAGTCACTGCTGAGTATGTAGTAAGTGTTGACCCGTGTGTGGGCAGCCTCCCGGCCACCAGTGATGCCAGGAGGAGCTGCTCCGGACAGCCGGGCCAGGGGAGGGCTGTTCCTGCCGGCAGCACTGGCCGGCAGTCAGTCAGCCGGCCCTAGCCCTCACTCCCTCTCCTCAGTGCTGCGTCAGTCTGCCGCCGGGGGCCACCAGACCGGCCAGCCAGCCTTGGGAAGGAGTACTCCACTGCCGCTACCACCACCACCACTACCACCACCACCACAACCACAACCACATTCAGACTGTGTTCATCGTGCACTGCCAGAGTGTTTGACCGAGTGACAGGTTTGTGTCGAGCGCAGTCATCCGCCTCAACTTAAGTTTGTGATATGGTTGCTTCGGGAGGACGGGGAAGGAAGGAAGGAGGTCCGTGCAGGAGCCCAAACAAACAAAAGACTGACTGGTGAAAACTCTGAAGGCCGAGAGAGTCACTCCAACCCCAAGCAACCACAACAACAAGTTACTGTTTAGTCATGTACATAAGTCGCGTCTGTTTTGTGTTGGTATTTATCTGGAGACTCGGGTGCCGGGCGCTGGAGTGGGTGCCGCTGCTGTGTTGTTTTCACCCGCTGGATTCCGTATGTGTTGGACTCGTCTCTTTGGTGTCTGTTTCTCCGTTCCGTTGTCGTAACGTGAGTTGTGTTTCTCCGCGGCGGCGCCAGGAGACCCACTTGTCTTATCATTATCTTTTTTGTACTTCTTCCCTCCCATTATTCCTTGACCTTAGGCGAGACACAGGTTGTCGCGTCCTCGGCGGCCTGAGGGAAGCCAAGCCGAGCGGCGCGTTACGTCGTGGGGAGTTTGTAACTTTGTTTGTTGCCAAAGATTGCCGACTGTCTGAGGGCCGGCAGCAGGCTGGGTGAGCGAGGCCGTCCGTCAGGGGGCGGCCGACGACGTCCCTTGATCTCTTAGCATGTCAGTCTGTGGGGTGATGGCAGCCTGACGCACCAGCCACTCAGTCCAGGGATGACGCTGATGATCCGAGGAGAGAACAGCTGTCAGTCTCATAATCGTGAATATTCTGTTTTCATCTCTGACCAAAGCAGTGAGTAAGGTGCGTGGAGGCTCATCAATCCCCCCCCAATCTTCCTCCTGTTCTTTCCGCACCCAGCCAGCCATCGCCCAGCCTACTGCCGGCTCGACCCTTCTCATCACTGCCATAACCTTTGTCGTGCTCAAGTCTGCGATGTGTGTCAAGTCCACGAGACATTCCATGAAGAGGGAAAGAGGAGGATAGCCGAGGGAACACTTATTTGGGCGTCGTACATACCATTTACCGCTGCATACTGCCATGAATGAACTGTTTAGCTGCTAGGGGTACCGGGTTTGGGGTGGCTGGCAGGGACGCACGCACCACCCAGGACGACTCACGACAGGCTAACACGGCTGCTCTGGGGGGACGAAGGGAAGGTCTGGAGGTCGACTGGTCATTCCCAAAGTAGAGATTGATGAATATTTTCCATTTTGACGGCCCGGGAATTTACGTATAGCATCCCACTAGTCTAAATTTTCTTTCCCCTGTTCCCTAATTCACTGTCATCAAAATCAGGAACATTTCTCAGTGTTTCAACAAGCAGATCACCTCCCCTCCCTTCCTTTCCCTTCCCTTCCCTTCCCTTTCCTTCCCTTCCCTTCCCTTCCCATCTCTTTCCTTCCACCTCCCTGTTTCTCCCTGCCAAGACTCTATAAAGTTTTCTAAATATCTACTGTCATTAAAATCCCTTCCCTTCCCTGCCCTTTCAAGGTTCTAAAAATCTACCATTGTCAAAATCAGTAACATTTCTCATCCTTTCCACAAACAGATCACCTCCCTTCCCTTACTTACCCTTCCCTTGCCTTGCCTTCCCTTCCCTTCCCTTCCCTTCCCTTCCCTTCCCTTCCCTTCCCTTCCCTTCCCTTCCCTTGCCTTCCCTTCCCTTCCCTTCCAAGGTTCTAAAAATCCACCATTGCCAAAATCAGGAACACTTCACATCCCTTCTCCACAGCACATCCCCTTCAGACCACATCCCAGCCCTCCAGAGCAACCATCCCGTCCTGAGCGGCCACAAGACTGTCGGTGCATGTGCCTGGCCGAGCCCGCCCTGTACATCTATAATAATTTTTCCTGTCCTTTCCGTATACCTAACGATGACAGTACAAAGCGTTAGCATCATCTGCAGCAACATCTGTTAGTTCTACCCTTTGCGTTGGTGGGGCCGAGAGAGTTAGGTTAGAGGAACATTGATGGCTTGTTCAGTAGCCAGGCTTTGTATAGGGATTGTGTGAGGCCGGAGGGAAGCCACGAGTGTGTGTGTATGCATGTGTGTCTGTATACGAGACTTATTTTGGGGTTTTGTGTATGTTTCTGGGTGTTGTAAGGACCTCCCCCTCTCTCTCTCTCTCTCTCCCTCCTTTCTGCCCTCTTTCCCCTCTCTCACTCCTGTTATTATTAATTTTTTGGGAATTTTTTATTAATTTTTCTATTTTTTTAGCCTCTCTCTCCCTCTTTCCCCTCTCTCACTCTTGTTATTATTTCGTTCTTTTGGATTTTTATTTATTTCTACCATTTTTTAAGCTTCTCCTCTTATGTTCCCTTCAGTATTTCATTCCTTCAGTTTTATTTATTTTATTTTTTACATTTTTTGAACCTCCATTATCTCTCCCTTCATTAATTCTCGTCCATCATTTTTTTAGGCTTCCAAGTTCTCGTTCTCACATATATATTTTCCTTCTATTTAACCTTCCTGCCCTTTATCTTCCATGCCCGTACCTCTCCCTTCTATCTCCATTATCTCATTAATTCTTGTATGTCATTTTTTAGGCTTCCAAGTTCTCGTTCTGCCATACATATTTTCCTTTATTTTCCTGGCCTTTCCTCCTCGGTCATTTTGTTCACTTTTAACTCATTTTTTAGGCTTCCAAGTTCTCGTTCTGCCATATATATTTTCATTTTATTTTCCTGGCCTTTCCTCTTCCTTCTCGGTCATTTCGTTGACTTTTAACTCATTTTTTAGGCTTCCAAGTTCTCGTTCTGCCATATATATTTTCATTTTATTTTCCTGGCCTTTCCTCTTCCTTCTCGGTCATTTCGTTCACATTTAACTCATTTTTTAGGCTTCCAAGTTCTTGCTCTTCCATTCTCATTTCCCGTCAAGTCGTTGGTTGCTTCCCTGCACACTTGAATGGACGATTTTTTAACCCATTTTTTTGCCGGGAAATTACTGTGTTGTATTTAACCTTATGATAGTTAACCTTAGGCTTCTTACGGCATTGGGTTCGCTTCTCGATGTGTTGGTCCTGAGCCGTGCCGTGCCGTGCGTCGTGTTCGGAACCAAGTGCTCATTGCCGAGGGAGGTGTCGCGTCCAGCCGTCGTAAAGCCCCTCGCTGGATGCCCTTCACTCCTCTTTTCATTTGCTCACAATAGACAGTGTGGCCAAGGCTGCACACACCCACTCCATTGCCACTCGGGTCAAGGGGAAACCGCAGGGAAATATCTGAGCTTAGACGTAAGAAGGAGGTCTCTCAGTGTCCCCCAAGTCACATTATCATTATTATTGTTATTATTATTGGTATTGACCCCCATATGCTCTCCTGTACCATCTGAGAGTGGTCTAAATCCTCCCCTATCCATTTAGTAATTAATTTTATTCTTTATTTCTCTCACAAGTTAGTTAGTGAAGCATATCTAAAGTTTTATCCCAGGGAAATTGCTAACCTTTGACGACCTGTATCTGTATAGCCCTCAGCTCCTCCCCATGTAGAATTCACTCCCCCGGTCCTTCCCCAGAAAAATTCACCCCCCCCAGTTCCTCCCCCAGTAGACTTCACCTCCAGTTCCCCCAGTAGATTTCACCCCCACTTCCTCCCCTGCAGAATTCACCCCCCAGTTCCTCCCCAGCAGAATTCACTCCCCAGTTCCTCCCCAGCAGAATTCACCCCTCCAGTTCCCCCCCATAGTAAATATTCCTCTCCTCAAACTAAAAATTTCCCTATAGTTCAGTTTTCCGCATTGGTTTCCCCCTGACCCGAGTGCCAATGTGCGTGGTTGTGGCACCCTGCTGGCACACACACTCCACTACTGCCAGGAACAGCTCTTTGAAACACTGCCAATTTTTGTGTCTCGCTGCCTCCTACGACGTCAATGTCCCCAGGAACAGGGTGGAAGCGAGAGTGTGTTGGGGGAGCGAGCGCGCATGTGTGTGTGTGTGTTGACCCTTACGAGTACAGGATCTGAGTCTGGCTTGTGTTGTGTGACCTCCGTTACCGTGGTCGAGTTTAGCTATAAGTCATGGGTGTCAGAGTTCCTCCTCATTCAGGTGACTCCATGTATTGTACCTCTTTGCATCCTTTCTGATGGGTGTCCAAGATCCTCCTCCTCATTCAGGCGACTCCATACATTGTACCTCCTTGCATCCTTTCCGTAGCTGTTATTTTTTATTTTTGTTTTCATATCTCCTTGTACTGCCACTCTTCCTTATAAGTGAGTCTTCCCTGTGTGTGTGTGTGTGTGTGGCGAGTTTCTCTTCCTATCTGCTTGGTTGTTTCCTCGGAGGAGTTTCAAAGTACGTAAATGTTCCAATACTACTGTGGGTTTACGTTCCCAGAGGAGGCGGGATGATTAGGCTAACTCTGATCCTGTATTTGAGAACTGGGTAAACACACACACACACACACACAGACACAGACACCATACAGCTGACGAGTGGCATGCTACGTGAAATTCAAATCCTGCTTGTCGTAAAATCGTAGGGAATTTACGAAACCATGAAATACAACACCCACACCCACACACACACACACACACACACCAGTACACTCACCGCTCCCACTGACACACTCTCGAACTTATTTTTGTTTTCTAGTCATAGTGTATTTAAACGGTCATCGCAGGCGATAGGCAAGGAGTCCCCCCACCTGTCATTCTGTGTCCTTGGTGTGGTATGTCAAGATTATGTGTCTCGGGGGCGGGGCGTGTCGGTCTGGGTGTCTGAATACGCGCTGTTGTCTTGACCTGCGCTCGTGTTGGGGTCGGAAGTATGGCCGGGGGAATTTGAGATGTGGAAATGGACGGAGACGAGATGGAGATTGGAAGGAAGGGAGAAGGAGATAGTGGAGATAAGGGAGAACTGTGGAGGTGTGGAAATGAGCGATTGTCAGAGTACAGCTTGGAGGAAGAAGAGGAGAAGGGAAGGAAGGAAGGAAGAAAGGAGAAAATGTAGAATAATGGAGGAAGAGGAGAAGGAGAGGAAATGAGGGAGTGAAAGAAAGGAAAAAGAGAGGAAGGGAAGGGAAAAAAAGAGAAGGAAAGGGAGAGGAAATGAGGGAGTGAAAGAAAGGAAAAAGAGAGGAAGGGAAGGGAAAAAAAGAGAAGGAAAGGGAGAGGAAATGAGGGAGTGAAAGAAAGGAAAAAGAGAGGAAGGGAAGGGAAAAAAAGAGAAGGAAAGGGAGAGGAAATGAGGGAGTGAAAGAAAGGAAAAAGAGAGGAAGGGAAGGGAAAAAAAGAGAAGGAAAGGGAGAGGAAGAAACTGTAGCAAAATAAGGAATTAAAAGAAAAGAAAAAAGGAGGAAGAGAAAGAAATTATCGAAAAAAGGAATTAAAAAAATGATTGAAACCAAGCTCAAAAAATCACCATTTCGACATTGAGCAAGTTCATCTCCACACCGTGACTTCAAGTTCAAGTTCGCTGGGCCGTACCTCTCCCTTCGGCACGAGTACGAATTGGACCGGTGAGTGCGTACAGATTGGCTCCCCGGCCCCGCCCCGCCCTGTTAGTATTGCCTTGCGTTTGGTTAATTTATGGTGTTGCTTAGTGCGCTCGCTCCCTCCCTCCCTCCTGATGCTTACGATGATGTTGTTGCTCCTCCGTTTGGTAGTTTTTGGTGTCCGGCAAAGCGGCGTTTGTTGGGGTGAGTTGTTTTTCTCATTGTTTTTTTTTCTGCGTTTTTTTTTTTCTGATGCGATTTTTTAAATTTTATTTTATTTATTTATTTTTTTGGAGTGTCCAGCAAGCGAAGTTTGTCGAGCCGAGTCGTTCTTCTCATGCGTTTTTATTTGTGTGTGTGCGCGTATGTGTGTGTGTTTTTTTACTCTAGGAAGAGGGGTTTGTGTTGTGTTGTCTCAGCCGGCCCCATACACGATGATGCTCGGTGTCGGTGGCAACGTCAGGGGAGACATTTTTTAGGAGTTGAGGCGAGGAACTGACTGAGTGATTTCTTTCTCTTTCTAATTTCCTTTGTTTGTTTGTTGTCTCCATCCAGCCTTGCTCTTCCTCACACTTGTCCTGTTTTTTGTATTCCTTTGCACTGGATTTATTTACATTTTCCATTCTGTTCATTCATTTCTCCTCCAACTCCTACAGGGATGGAGTGAATACAAGAGTTCTGTATTCAAATTCAAATATTTCAAATTCCACCAAATCCAAATACAGTTGTCCCCCAAATAGTACGGTTTCCAATAGTTCGGTTTTGGTTTATACGGATTGCCATAGAAGATCTTTTAGGATTTTTAAATTTCCTGCTTGTTGGGAAATTTAAAAATCCTGAAAAATCTTAGAAAATCCACATAAAACCAAAACCGAACCATTGGAAACCGTACTATTTGAGGGCCGACTGCACTCCATCCCTGCCTCCTACACATATTTGACGAGTTATTTTTACGTCTCGGATTAATTTTTGACGTATATGTCTCCCCTGATGTTGTTACTGGTCCGAGCGCCGCGTGTGGCTGGCCGAGAGACTCCCTTGCTATATTGAGTTAGCGCGGTGTGGAAGCCGCAGTCACAACAGGGCTTGTTGATTTGCAGCGTTGAAAAGTTTATGTTGACCTGTAGCGACGTTGTTCATATCTGTACTACTACTACTACTATTTATTATTATTATTATTATTTCAGCGAGCCTTGAAACGAGTGCTCCCAGGTATGTTTTTTACGTTTTGTGACATTTGTGTGCGTATTGAGGTCTTGGAAGTGAGTGGCGTGCGAGTGGGCGCGTTACGTCTGTTCTCTCGCGGCGGAGATGGTGAATTCCTCCTAGTGTTACGTAGCCAGCTGTACCTATGCTTAAGTGCCGAAGAAAGCCACATTCAGGGAAACTGTCCACCAGATCACACACACACACACACACACACACACACACACACACACACACACACAAATACACACACACACACACACACACACACATAAACACACACCATGTCATAAAAATATTAGCACTAAAGCATGAAAAAGTAGCCCTGTGGGAGTTAGTATGTACGTATGTGTGTGTATGTGAGAGAGAGAGAAAGCGAAGAAGGAAAGTTAAATAAAAAGCGTCACCCACGAAATGGTTTACACAGAAGCCTCGCCCTTGTGTGTACCGTAACCTCAGTCCTTGGCGTTCAACACGTGACTCGGTATTTTCTGCCAAGATACCATTGATTTACACCCATAATATAAGCATTCCCTTACTAAACCATTCTCCGGGCATCAGATAAGGTCCTCAAATCCCTTCATTACAAGTTTTAGCATTCCCTTACTAAACCATTCTCCGGGCATCAGATAAGGTCCTCAAATCCCTTCATTACAAGATTTACACCCATATTATAAGCATTCCCTTACTAAACCATTCTCCGGGCGTCAGATAAGGTCCTCAAATCCCTTCATTACAAGTTTTAGCATTCCCTTACTAAACCATTCTCCGGGCATCAGATAAAGTCCCCAAACTCCTTCATTACAAGATTTACATCCATATTATAAGCATTCCTTTACTAAATCATTCTCCGGGCATCAGATAAGGTCCTCAAATCCCTTCATTACAAGATTTACACCCATATTATAAGCATTCCTTACTAAACCATTCTCTGGGCATCAGATAAGGTCCTCATATCCCTTCATTACAAGATTTACATCCATATTATAAGCATTCCTTTACTAAATCATTCTCCGGGCATCAGATAAGGTCCTCAAATCCCTTCATTACAAGATTTACACCCATATTATAAGCATTTCCTTACTAAACCATTCTCCGGGCATCAGATAAGGTCCTCAAATCCCTTCATTACAAGATTTACACCCATATTATAAGCATTTCCTAACTAAATCATTCTCCGGGCATCAGATAAGGTCCTCAAATCCCTTCATTACAAGATTTACACCCATATTATAAGCATTTCCTAACTAAATCATTCTCCGGGCATCAGATAAGGTCCTCAAATCCCTTCATTACAAGATTTACACCCATATTATAAGCATTTCCTAACTAAATCATTCTCCAGGCATCAGATAAGGTCATCATACCCCTTCATTACAAGATTTCCCTCCCCGAACCACTCCCCGAAGCCCCCAAATCCATTTCCTATAAGTTCTCCCTCCTCAAACCACTCCCTTGACATTTCCTCAAACTCCATTCTTTCAGACTCTTCCTCCCCAAACCTCTCCCTTGACATTTCTATAAGCTCTCCCTCCCTCAACCTCTCCCTTGACATCGGATAAAACCCTCTAAACCTCATCTGTATCTGTGTCCATGCCATGAAGCTCAGGGTCACACACACACACACACAGACACAGACACACACACACACACACACACACACACACACACACAGGGTCACACAGGGTCAAGGGTGGAGCTGAACAGACCAAACAGACTCCGGGCCACCACTGAAGCATTCCAAACAGTATTATTTCGTGTGTTTGTTCCTGTTCTCTCTTGTCCCTCTGTTCTATTCTGTCCTTCTGTTTGTAGCTGTCTGTCTCTGTCTGTGGCTGTCTTGTACTTGCTGTTCTGATCTCTGAGTAAAAGTCTGATAGTTAAAGTTCCTTTGCTCGAAAATTACAGCCTCTCCCTTCCTTCCTTCCTTCCTTCCTTCCTTCCTCCTCCTCCTTCTTTTCCTTATTCCTTTGCACTTTTTCCTTCCTTCCTTCTTTCCATTCTTTTCTCCTCCTCCTCCTCCTCCTCCTCACTTCCTTTTTGTATTGGAATGACATGTATGAGAGGTACACACACACACACACACACACACACACACAACAGTTTAGCTAGCTTAGGAGTGAAAAATATATGTGTTGGCGAGTGTTACCGTATCCCCCCCCCCCCAGTGTTGCGCATGATGTGTGTTGCGTCGTGTCGGCAGCTAGCCATCGGAGTGACCCTCGATCTGTTTTGTGTGACGTAGGTGTTGCGTTATCCGGGAATTGTGTTGCGAAAGTCGATTTTTTTTTTCTCTGTGTTGGAAAGGTGGAACAGTACATCAACAGTATTTTAATTTATTTACGCATGGTACGTTTGTTATGAGTCATTCGTTGATACTATTATATTATTATTATTATTATTATTATTATTATTATTATTATTATTATTATTATTATTATTATTATTATCACTGCCAGTCGTATGCTCGTAAAAATCCATGGTGTAATTCTGACTTCATGATTATCTATGTATTTTTATTATTATTATTATTTATGATGTTATTATGATCACTGCCACTCGGATGTTCACCAAAATTCATGGTGTAATTCTGACCATGATTATCTATGTATTTTTATTTTTATTATTTATGATGTTATTATGATCACTGCCACTCGGATGTTCACCAAAATTCATGGTGTAATTCTAACTTCATGATTATCTATGTATTTTTATTTTTATTATTATTTATGATGTTATTATGATCACTGCCACTCGGATGTTCACCAAAATTCATGATGCAATTTAAACTTCATGATTATCTACGTACTCTTATTATTATTATTTTTATGATGTTGTTATGATCACTGCCACTCGTATGTTCACCAAAATTTACGATACAATTCCCGTAACTCCGTGATTTTCTGTCCATTTTTATTATTATTATTATTTATGGTGTTTTATCGTCACTGCCACTCAGATGTTTACCAAAATTCATGATGTAATTCTAACTTCATGATTATCTGTACGTATTTTTATTATTATTATTATTATTATTATTATTATTATTATTATTTATTGTGTTATTATCGTCACTGCCACTTGGATGTTCGCTAAAATTTATGATGTAATTCTAACTTCATGATTATCTGTATATATTTTTATTATTATTATTATTATTTATGAGGTCGTTATGATCAACTGCCACTCGTATGTTCACCAAAATTTACGATATATTTCCCGTAACTCCATGATTTTCTTCCTATTTTCATTATTATTATTATTTATGGTGTTAATATCGTCGCTGCCACTCGGATGTTTGCCAAAATTCATGATATAATTCCCGTAACTCCATGATTTTCTTCCTATTTTCATTATTTATGGTGTTATTATGTCACTGCCACTCGGATGTTCACCAAAATTCATGATATAATTCCCGTAACTCCATGATTTTCTGCCTATTTTCATTATTATTAATATTTATGGTGTTTACATCGTCGCTGCCACTCAGATGTTCACCAAAATTTACGATATAATTCCCGTAACTCCATGATTTCCTATTTTCATTATTATTTTTATTATTATTATGTTATTATCGTCGCTGCCACTCGGATGTTTGCCAAAATTCATGATATAATTCCCGTAACTCCATGACTTTCTTCCTATTTTCATTATTATTATTATTTATGGTGTTAATATCGTCGCTGCCACTCAGATGTTCGCCAAAATTTACGATATAATTCCCGTAACTCCATGATTTCCTATTTTCATTATTATTGTGTTATATCGTCGCTGCCACTCGGATGTTCACCAAAATTCATGATATAATTCCCGTAACTCCGTGATTTTCTCTCCATTTTTATTATTATTATTATTATTTATGGTGTTATTATTGTCACTGCCACTTGTATGTTCGCCAAAATTCATTACGCAATTAACGTAACTTAATAATTTTCATGTATAATTATTCCTATTTATTGTGTACTCCAGTCAGTTAGTCAGTCAGTTAGTCAGTCGTCACAAGCCCGATGGTTCTCGTCCACACGGCAGTCACACGCAAGTCAGTCCAAGGAAAGCTAAACGTTGCTACCGAAGACTCCGGCAGCCGTGTTGGAGTCTCGGCCACCTCCACAGTTCGACACGATGGGTTAGTAAGCTCCAAACCAGTACCAAAGACCTCGAAAATTCCTTGTACGTATGTGTGTAGTGCTTGCCGTGCGTGGTCAAGTTACGAAATGTGAAACTGTTACGGGAAATGCATATGTATCTGATATTACCTAAAAAAACTCACCTTTACAAAGCGTAGAAAATTCAAGAGTTTGGTTCGGGTGATTACGAAGCCAATTTTTATGTAGTGTTTGGCGTTTACAATTTAATTATTACGAGGAAACCATTACGGGAAATTTCTTTTTTGTGTATCTGATATTACGTTGAAAACCTCACCATTATGAAGTGTAGAAAATAGATAGAGTTTGGTTCGGGTGATTATGAAGCCAGTTCTTACGTAGTGTTTGGCGTTCACATTTTTATTATTACGAGGAAACCATTACGGGAAATCTCTTTGTGTATCTGATATTACCTCAAAAAACTCACCATTACAAAGCGTAGAAAATTCTAGAGTTTGCTTTGGGCGATAATGAAGCCAGTTCTTACGTAGTGTTTTGCGTTCACATTTCAATTATTACGAGGAAACCATTACGGGAAATCTCTTATGTATCTTACGTCATGGCAAAAATCTCACCATTACGAAGTGTAGAAAATCGAAGAGGAGTTTGGCACGGGTGATTATGAAGCCATTCCTTTTGTGAAATTCGAGGAAACTGTACGTACGGAAAATCTTGTGTGTGTGTGTGTGTCAGGTGTTGCATTGAAAACATAGCTATTGGATCGTAGAAGACTGAATAGTTTGGTTTGGGCGATTACGAGGCCACTGTGTCGGACTGTGGAATTGTCTCGGAGTCTTCGGCAGCGAGATAGGGCGATAGGGTGAACTATGGCAAAATCGTGTCACAGAGTCAGTCCAGGGTGAGGCGTTTGTTTCAAAATCTGGGAAATATTTTTACGAAGGACAATAAAAAGATTCAGAGGCAACTTTCGTCGGTTTATAGCCTTGGATGACACAGCTTGATCCATTTTCTGTGTTCATTTTTACGTGATGCTACAAAGACTATTATTAAACCATTATGTGAAGCCTTGAAGGTCTGGGTTGACTCATGTACTATAGAAGGCTTGCTGTTAATATGCTAAGTAACTTGGCAAATTATCTACCTTTCAAATCAAGTGTGCACCATTGGCCAGTCCATAAGTAAGCCATGTTCTGATTCAGGCATGTGATTAGTGGGTTCTGGAAAGGGTTAAATCTTATAGGTGGGTGCTGGGAAGGGTTAAATCTTACTGGTGAATGCTAGGAAGGGTTGAATCTTATTGGTGATTGCTGGGAAGGGTTGAATATTATTGGGTTCTGGGAAGGGTTGAATCTTATTGGTGAATGCTGGGAAGGGTTGAATATTATTGGTGGGTTCTGGGAAGGGTTGAATCTTATTGGTGGGTGCTGGGAAGGGTTAAATCTTATTGGTGAATGCTGGGAAGGGTTGAATTTTATTGGTGGGTGCTGGGAAGGGTTAAATCTTATTGGTGAATGCTGGGAAGGGTTGAATTTTATTGGTGGGTTCTGGGAAGGGTTAAATCTTATTGGTGAATGCTGGGAAGTGTTGAATCTTATTGGTGGGTTTTGGGAAGGGTTGAATTTTATTGGTGGGTTCTGGGAAGGGTTGAATTTTATTGGTGGGTTTTGGGAAGCTCTTAAATCTTATTGGTGAATGCTGGGAAGGGTTGAATCTTATTGGTGGGTTCTGGGAAGGGTTAAATCTTATTGGTGGGTTCTGGGAAGGGTTAAATCTTATTGGTGGGTTTTGGGAAGGCTTAAATCTTATTGGTGAATGCTGGGAAGGGTTGAATCTTGTTGGTGGGTTCTGGGAAGGGTTAAATCTTATTGGTGGATGCTGGGAATATGACCTCAGCTGTGGACATGATATTGCCATGGACGCTAACCTATGATGGTACCTCAGGCTCGGGTGAGAGTGCGAGCGCGCGAGCGAGCGTAAACACTATTAATCAGGACTTTTCATCAATGTATTTGTTAGATAAGTAAGCTGCGAGTTACTCTTGGCTGTGGAGTACGATGACTTTTTTTTATAGTCAAGGTGATCGAGAGGAGATTATGAAGAGAATTATGTACGTATTTCCTGCACTGCCATAGTCGGGAGTGAGTGTGTCGCTGTTATGACGGTTGTTGTGCCCACCACGCCACCAACTCCATAGTGTGTAAAGCCTGTATTCCTAAACATATCGGAGAGTGCCTCGGTTCCCCTGTTTGAAGAGCCTCTCTTAGAAGTTGCTTGGATTTCCATGGACTGTTTTGTGATGCCAGTGATAGTTTTACACGACCTCTGCATCTTGAACGGGAAAAACACCCATGAAAACCCAATTAATCTTCTCTGGCCTTGGGAAATCGTAACGGGAGCCCGCTGTTTGAAGAGCCTCTCATAGAAGTTGCTAGGATTTCCATGGACTGTTTTGTGATGCCAGTGATAGTTTTAAACGACTTCTGCATCTTGAACGTTAAAAACCTGGTCAGTCTTCTCTGTGGCCTTGGGAAACAGTCGTAATGGGAGACCGATATGTTTATGAATGTGGACTTAGGTGTTCTGCCGAGAGCTTATCGGAGGAGACGAGCAGTTATCGCGCAACCAAATGTTTATAAATGATACCAGTGGAGGCATGTTTTGTATGTATGTAAGTATGTATGCATGTATGTATGTATGTATATGTATGTGGGTGTGTAGGTGACATGAACCTACGACTACTACTACTACTACAACTACTTTGGTTATTATTATTATTATTATTGTTGGAATATTTTCGACAAGTTGTGGAGGACGGAAGCGCGGGTTTGTCGATGCTGGGAACACACTCGCCCTGACATGCCTGCACTTCCTATACCTTCCTTTCCATTACCATTATCATTATTATTATTATTTTTGCATATTTAGTGTTTTTCCCCATAGTACAAAATGCTGACACTGTTTTTTTGAGATCTGTTACAGAGGAGGATGTGAAACCAAATTCAGAGAGGAACAAACAAACATATTTTTCAAGTCAAGCGAAGGAATAATTGTTGTTTCTGAATTTATTATTTTTTATGTCGGAAGACTGGATGAACACAAAATTGGGTTCCATGTAGTCCATCATAGATAAATATTACTTATTATGCACCTCTTTCTCTCCCTTCGTGGCCCTCAGGAACCACCACCACCACCACCTACACCATCAGCGTCATTTCGTCACCTCTTTCACTCCCTTTGTGGTCCTCAGGAACCACCACCACCATCAGCATCATTTCGTTTACCGTCTGTGTTCACTCTTCCTGAGCGGTTGGATGCTGTTTGGCTCTCCTCCATTCTACTCTGTCTTCTGCCCAATGCTCATTCAATCCCATCAATGCCAAGTCTTCCTGTATACACCTCCTCCACGTTTTCCTAGGTCTGCCAACTGGTCTCCTTCCTTCTACCTCCAATCTCTCCAAAACTCCCTGCATTGTGTCCTCCCCTGCTCTCTTTACGTGTCCAAACCATCGGAGTCTTTCCCTTCTGAGCACTGTTTCCAGGTCCTCTACTCCACATTATGGCTCTCCTCCATTCTACTGTCTTCTGCCCAATGCTCATTCAATCCCATCAATGCCAAGTCTTCCTGTATACGCCTCCTCCACGTTTTCCTAGGTCTGCCAACTGGTCTCCTTCCTTGTACTTCTATTTATTTTCTGGTTATACTGTCTTTAACTAGGTCAGCCTGATAGCCACTCTCAATAAACAATAGTCTAATACCACTGAGTTCCAGACATGATATACAAGGGAAGAGAAGAAAAAAAAAGACGAACTGAGATTAATTTATATTTTTTTCTGGTTATAATGTCTAATACCTCTTGAATTCAACTAAAGTCACCCCCTCTTAATAAACAATAGTCTAATACCACAGAGTTCCAGACATGATATACAAGGGAAGAGAAGAAAAAAGCATGGTGAGCTGAATTTATATATATTTTCTGGTTATACTGTCTAATACCACTTCATTTAACTAGGTCAGCCTGATAGCCACTCAGTAAACCAGTCTAATACCACTGAGTTCCAGAAATAATATATAAAGGGAAAAAAGCATGAAGTGAGCTGAATTTAGATTTATTTGTCGATATAAATAATTTAGAACCTCATTTGAGTTCCCGCCTGGGCAGTGTGGCGGGGAGGCGGCGGGGGGAAGGAACCCGCCCACTGGCTTGTTCCTTTTGAGGTGACTTTCGCCGCGGCAGACAACAGGTTAGTGTGTGTGAGCTTGTAGTGAGTTAGGGAAATGTTGTGTGTGTTGACAGCCTTGGGGAACACTTGTAACAGGTTAATTGGTGGTGTCGGCGGCGTGGTGAGGGACGGCTGCCATTGTGTTGAGGTGGTCATGGCCGCGGCGGGTACTGGCAGGCGTGTTGTCAGGGAAGTGTTGGGCGTATTGACAGCCTCGGATAACAGCCTGCTGCCACGCACTCACAGCTTGGTCAGCTCCTGCAGCCACGGTAGTGTGTGTGTACCCCGCAAACCAACTTATCAGACTTCTCTCGTCGCCTTGTTCGGGGCGTGACAGCCAGCCCGTGAGGGGGCGTGACAGCCAGCCCGTGGGGGCGCGTGACAGGCGGGGGGCCAGGGCCAGGGCGTGCCAGAGTGTGCCTGGGCCGGGTGCCGCCTGGGGTTATTGCTGCTTCTTGCCGGCGGCGTCTCTGTAGATCTTGTCCATCTCCGGCGTGGAGCGGCCGAAGGTCTCAGGCATGGCGGGCCGCAGCAGGGCGGCGGCGGCGGCGGTGAAGGCGGCGTAGGAGAGGAAGGTGGCAGCGGAGCCCAGCGTGGCGAGGCTCCAGCCGAAAGTCTTGGTGACCACGAAGGCGGAGGCCCAGTTGACGGCCACCACCGTGGCGGCGGCCTTGCCCCGCACCTGGCTGGGCATGCCCTCCCCCAGGAACACCCAGGGCACGGGTCCCCAGCCCACGGCGAAACACAGCATGTAGGCCACCAGGGCCACCACGGGCATCAGGTACAGACTGCATGGGGAGGACAAGGGCGAGGCGTGAGGGACGCGTGGGTGTGGACGGCGTGCTACGAAGACTGGACAATATTCACCACTACTCAGGCAACATGCTACTACTACTACTACTCACCTGTTTGCCAGCTGCATCGCGGCGCCCCCCGCCTCCCTGGCCCAGAAGAAGGCGGCCAGCACCAGCAGCGCCCCCACCACGCCGTAGGTGGACAGCAGCAGACTGTCTCGCCGCTTCATCTTGGCGACGCAGTAGATGCCGACGACGGTGCCGAGCATGTTGATGGCGCCCAAAAAGACGGAGGCGCTGGCGGCGAGGCCCTCCCCGGCCGCCGCCAGGATGGTGGAGGCGAAGAACACCACGGCGGTGATGCCCGTGGTCTGCTGGGCCACCATCAGCCCCATGGCCACGCCCACCGGCCACAGGTTCGGCGCGCGGGCCAGCTCCAACGCGCTCACCTCCTGCTGCTGCCCGGCCCTGCTGGCCGCGCCCGCCTCAATCTCCTTCTGCGCTCGATCAGCGGCCGAGCCCGACGCCCTCATCTGGCGCAGGGCCCTGACGGACGCCTCCCGCTGCCCTGAGGAGTGGCACGCTCAGGGGTTAGCCAAGGGCACGCGGAGCAAACTGAGGCCGTATAAGAAGTGAGGGAGTACATGAAGATATTGAGGCTGTATGAGGAGGTGCCCGAAGACGTACGTACCTGTGCGGGTGAGGTGCTGGGGCGTCTCGGGCAGCAGCAGCAACAGCGGCACGGGCAGCAGGGACAGGCTGGCCCCCAGGCGCGCCAGGCCCCGCCACGACAAGGCCTGCCCCAGCGCGAAGCTCACCAGCATGCCTGAAGGGGGGCACGGTTAGCAGGGCCTCCCTCCTCCCGGGCCTCCGGCCTCTACCTATTTATTTGTCTGCCTGTCTGTCTTTCAGGTACACTTGTTTTAGGTGTTTAGTTTGCGCGATTCATCCATTATATTACGTGACTAACTATTTTCTGTATGCTTCCTCTTCGTCCACTCACCCAGGTTACCGAAGAAGACGGGTAGGCGGCAGACACCAGGACCTTCACCTGTATGTACCGCCGTCATGTGTTAGGTCAAGCTGTAACACCTGACACTAATTTGTTTCCTTCGTGTACTCACCCAGGTTGCCGAAGAAGGCGGGGAAGGCGACGAACACTTGACGGAACTCCAGCTGAATCATCTCCGGCATGAAGACAGAACCCACCACCGCCTGAACACCTACACACATGCCGCCGAGCACGCGCCCGGACACAACGCCGCCCACGCCCCCGGCACTGGCTATGAGGATCCAGGCTGCAGGTATGTCGAGGGGGAAGTGTGTATCAGTAGTAGCCAGATAATAGAGTAAGAGATAAGTATATAAACAGAGTAAGGGAGCCGCTGCAAAGGCTAACCCCCCGAAGATCAACAGAACAACAACAGAGACACCCGTAACGAAGGGAAGGGGCAGGGATGTATATAGAAGCGACGGGGAGTAACCAAAGGTAGGGTAAGCCTGGAACAGAGTAAGAGACAGCCCGTAGAGAGCGCGGCAAACCTACACAAACAGTAAGGCCAGTTGAGGTGCATGAGTGTGAAGCGTCGCCCGAACTTGTCCACCAAAGGCCCCGCGACCACGCTGCCGAAGAGGGCCGCTAGGGGCATGACGGCGCCTACCCACGACTCCTGTAGCGGGAATCAGGACGTTGTGTTGTGTTAGAGGTCAGTGAAGCTATTTGGCATTTTGATATATCTGACTTACATGGCGTTAGTTAGGATGTAAAGTGTGTGGGAAACTGTCATACCTCGGGTCACATTATCTATTTCCAAAGTCCGAAAAGGTGATCAATCGGGTTCTAATGAGTATTTATGTAGGTTCATGGCACAGAAGAAGGGCCAAACTACAACTAGTGTCATTAAACTACCTCTGGAAATGCCCAAAACGCCCACTAAAGCTTTGTCAAATACATGCTTGTGCGCCGAAATGTTAGCCCTTAGACGGCGGCAGTATTTGAAGAGTAGCTCCCCCCAATATTAACCGTCTTCACTGCCGACCTTAGGACCGTAGCATAAATATAGTTACGCCGCATAAGAGGTGTTTTAACTATCGTCTATATATAGATTCAACCGTAATCTGGAAGTGTTGTTATATATCTGCCATACAAAATTGACGGACTGAATTTTGGACCGTCCATATAGAGTTCTACCGTCCTTCAGCCACCCGAACATTAGCAGGGGAGCATGACCAACGTTGCCAGATTGTTGTACTTAGCAGCTTATATTTCCCGACTTCCTACCGCAAAACTGTCCTCTGGGCTCCAATTAAGAAACAAATTTATAGTTATCGTTAAAATAGCTAGATCCTGATATTTCTTGGCAATAGTTAGGGGTCATAAACCGGTAAATACTATGCTCTGAGTACGATATTAATTTAGCAACGGTGAGCATGACACTAACCTCCTCCGTGGTGATCTCAATACTCGGGTCAGCTCTCATAGACGGCAGGGCAGGGGAGGTGTAGCCCATAGCCATAGACGCCATCATGTTACCCAGGCCCACGGAGAGCGCTGCCATGCCCTGTAACGAAACCATAGGAAGCTTATGGATAAAGATAAAGTTGAGGGGATACTACTGCGCGCGACCTCGATGCTCATATCCGTCACATTGAGGAAGGAAGTCTTTGAAGAGAGAGAGAGATAGCATGTGTGTAAGGGAGTGGCAACAGATCACGCTCTCTCTCTCTCTCTCTCGCTTGCAACACAGGACGCATCGCATTGTTTCCATAAAGATAGACTTCTATGATAGCGCACGCACACACACACACACACACACACACACACACACACACACACACACACACACACACACACACACCATTGTTGTTTGTTTTATAATATGGAACTGAAAACGAGAAGATTGATGATGAGAGAGAGAGAGAGAGAGAGAGAGAGAGAGAGAGAGAGAGAGAGAGAGAGAGACTATCACCATTGTTTGCAGAATCATCCTATTGCTAACATCACTATTATTACTATTATTATTATTATTATTATTATTATTATTATTATTATTATTATTATTATTATTATTATTATTATTATTATTATTATTGTTGTTGTTGTTACCTGGTATATGACGTAACCTTTTCCTGACGAAGCCTTGTCCTCGTGTCCTTCAGATGGATGTGAAGGCTCACCTCCTCCTTCTCCTCCTCCTGCTCCTCCTCCTCCTTCCCCTTCTCCTCCTCCCTGTGGCCGCCGCTCTCTCGCCTCTCCCTCCGCGCCTTCCATCGCAGCAAGATCACCTCTGCCGGAAGACAAGTAAGTTTTATAGGCTCATTCTGACGTCAACGGAAGGAAAAGACCGAGGGAAGGCCGAGGAAGTGGCTGTCTGGAGTCACTATTGTTATTATTATTATTATTATTATTATTATTGTTGAGATGACTAAACGGGCGTCATGAGGGAGGGAGGTACAGAAGGAGTAGGGGAAGGAAAAGGAGGGAAGGAGGGAGATACAGAAGAGGGAGGGAGGGAAGGTAAGGGAGGAGCGAGGTACAGAAAGAGGTAGGTTAAGTAAGGGAGGAATGAGGGAGCTACAGAAGAAGGAGAGAGGGAAGATAAGGGAGGAGCGAGGTACAGAAAGGAGTAGGTGATGTAAGGGAGAAGGAGGTCAAGGGAGGAGCGAGGTACAGAAAGGAGTAGGTGATGTAAGGGAGAAGGAGGTCAAGGGAGGGAGCGAGGTACAGAAAGGAGTAGGTGATGTAAGGGAGAAGGAGGTCAAGGGAGGGAGCGAGGTACAGAAAGGAGTAGGGGATGTAAGGGAGAAGGAGGTCAAGGGAGGGAGCGAGGTACAGAAAGGAGTAGGTGAAGTAAGGGAAGGAGTAGGGAATAAAGAGAGGGAGTGCGGTAGAGGGCCAACCTTACCTTCAGGATGGAAAGCCCCGCGTGTGTGTGGCTCCCTCCCAGGTGTTCTAACGTGCTTAATAATTGGGAATAATTACCTACACGTGTGGCTGCCAATAAGACACTTGAATGTATACATGGCTTGATGGATTATGTAGATTGGTATACATTTTAGGCTAACTACTACTACTACTACTACTACTACTACTACTACTACTACTACTACTACTACTACTACTACTACTACTACTACTACTACTATTATTATTATTATTATTGTCGTCGTCACTATCTTATATAAACACCAGCTAATGCACACACACACACACACACACACACACACACACACACACACAGTGATTATCTAGGCTACGAGCGGTACCGAAGCATGGCCAGTTTAAATCTCTCTCTCTCTCTCTCTCTCTCTCTCTCTCTCTCTCTCTCTCTCTCTCTCTCTCTCTCTCTCTCTCTCTCTCTCTCTCACACACATACACACACACACACAAATAGGAAAGACTAAACGTTATCTTCCTGAACGTTGATAAGGAAAAAAAAATAAACATAAAACTTCTCGAGTGGGATTTCCATTATGCCTGTATCCGTTCTGACACACACACACACACACACACACACACACACACACACACACACACACACACACACACACACACACACACACACACACACACACACACACACACACACACACACACAATGCCGACTACGAAAATGGGGCTGACTTTGATAGCGATAACGATACTACTACTACTACTACTACTGCTGCTACTACTACTACTACTACTACTACTACTACTACTACTACTACTACTACTACTACTACTACTACAGATGCAGAAGCCGTGTAAAACTATCACCAGGGTCACAAAACAGTCCATGAAAATCCCAGCAACTTCTACGAGAGGCTTATCAAACAGGGGAACTGAGACTCCGATATGCTTAAAATCCGGGCATTACCCATTCCTATATAGCCACGTTCAAGATGCAGAAGCCTTGTAAAACTATCACCAGGGTCACAAAACAGTCCATGAAAATCCCAGCAATTTCCACGAGAGGCTTATCAAACACGGGAATTGGGGTGCTGATATGCTTAAAATCCGGGCTTACACATTACCCATTCCTATATACCCACGTTCAAGATGCAGAAGCCTTGTAAAACTATCACCAGGGTCACAAAACAGTCCATGAAAATCCCAGCAATTTCCACGAGAGGCTTATCAAACACGGGAATTGGGGTGCTGATATGCTTAAAAATCCGAGCTTACACAATACCCATTCCTATATACCCACGTTCAAGATGCAGAAGCCTTGTAAAACTATCACCAGGGTCACAAAACAGTCCATGAAAATCCCAGCTACTTCCACGAGAGGCTTATCAAACAGGTGAACTGAGACTCCGATATACTTAAAATCTGGGCTTACACATTACCCATTCCTATATACCCACGTTCAAGATGCAGAAACCTCGTAAAACTATCACTGGGGTCACAAAACAGTCCATGAAAATCCCAGCTACTTCCACGAGAGGCGAAGTGAGGCGTTGATGTGTTTAAGCATACTGGGTTATATGCGGTTGATACACTATACCTCACGGCACTCCCTTACGCAACGCTTATCTGCTCACCCGGGTCAATGTGCCACCTCGTACGACAGTCCAGCTCTTGCAGTACCAGAATCCTCATATCAGTCATATTTTTAAACATTTCCACGCCCAAGCTCACATACAACAAGGCTCTCATGAGAGTTTTGGTCATTTCCAGGGCTAGTTTTATGATCCTGGTATTGGTTTGACCCTTCTTCTGTACCACGACCCTAAGAAAACACTCAATATAACCCGACTGATCCCTTTTTGGCCTTTGGAAATAGATGATGTGAGAGGTGGAATAGTCTGGGAATACTAACCATATATTTTGCAGGGGGGGCATTAACAAGGTAGTTTTATGACCCTGGTGTTAGCTTGACCCTTCCTCTGTACCACGACCCTAAGAAAACACTCATTATAACCCGACTGATCCCCTTTTTGACCTTTGGAAATAGATGATATGAGAGATTGAATTATTCACGAATACTAACCATATATTTTGCAGGGGGGGCATTTACAAGGTAGTTTTATGACCCTGGTGTTAGCTTGACCCTTCCTTTGCACCACGACCCTAAACAAGCACTCATTATAACCCGTCTGATCCTCTTTTTGACCTTTGGAAATAGATGATATGAGAGATTGAATTGTTCGCGAATACTAACCATATATTTTGCAAAGGGGGCATTAACAAGGTAGTTTTATGACCCTGGTGTTAGCGAATAGTCTGGGAATACTAACCATATATTTTGCAGGGGGGGGGCATTAACAAGTGTAGTTTTATGACCCTGGTGTTAGTTTGACCTTTCCTCTGTACCGCTAACCTGACTCTCATTACAATCCGAGTGATCTCCTTTTATGGTCTTTGGAGATATATGACGTGAGGGGCAGCAGCGAAAGAATACACCGTCCTGTTGGCTTACCTTATAACGCTGTGAGACCGTAGAGAGAGAGACTGAGTGATGGGAGAGCGAGGGAGGCGAGGGCGAACTGGTCACTGGTGGTTGCCTCTCTAAACTACACTGATCACTATGAGACGGCATGTGAGTGTGTGTGTGTGTGTGTGTGTGTGTGTGTGTGTGTGTGTGTGTGTGTGTGTGTGTGTGTGTTAATGCCTTGATGCCAGGTGTATGTTTTACCTTTATTATTATTATTATTATTATTATTATTATTATTATTATTATTATTATTATTATTATCTTCGTTTTGTCCTTCATGCTTTCTGACTTTCCTTCCCTTCTCCTCCTCCTCCTCCTCCTCCTCCTCCTCCTCCTTTTAATTTATCTATCTCCTTTTCCCCCCGATTAGTTATATTCTCTCTCTCTCTCTCTCTCTCTCTCTCTCTCTCTCTCTCTCTCTCTCTCTCTCTCTCTGTCGTGATAAGATTAAACAAGAGAATGACAGAAAATTGAAAGCTTTTAACCCAAACTATAAAAAAATCCTTTTGTCAATTTTATTATTATTATTATTATTATTATTATTATTATTATTATTATTATTATTATTATTATTATTATTAGTAGTAGTAGTAGAAGTGGTAGTAGTAGAAGTAGTCGTAGTAATAGTAATTTAGGAGAATCTATAATTAGTTTTCTTCTCTTCTTCCCTCGATCTCTTCCTCCTCCTCCTCCTTCTCCTCCTCTTCCTCCTCTTCCTCTTGCTCCTCCTCTTCCTCTTCCTCCTCCTCCTCCCCTTCATAGGCAGCAAAAATGGACTCGTGACCTTAGCAAGAATGCGATATATAGAGAGAGAGAGAGAGAGAGAGAGAGAGAGAGAGAGAGAGAGAGAGAGAGAGAGAGAGAGAGAGAGAGAGAGAGAGGTTATGGAAGGGGGCGAGTCATGTAATAGAGAAGTTGATAGAAGAGGCGAAAGATAAGGAGGAGGAGGAGGAGGAGGAGGAGGAGGAAGAAAAAAAAAGACTAAGAAAATGAAAATGAATGAAATAGAAAATAGAATGGAAGGAGGAGGAGGAAAAGGAGGAGGAGGAGGAGGAGAAGAAGGAGGGTGAGGAGGAGGAAAAAAGAAGACTAAGAAAATGAATGAAATAGAAAATAGAATGGAAGGAGGAGGAGGAGGAGGAGGAGGAGGAGGAAGAGGGGGAGGAGTAGGAAAAAAGAAGACTAAGAAAAGGAAAATGAATGAAATAGAAAATAGAATGGAAGGAGGAGGAGGAGGAGGAGGAGGAAAAAAAACTTAGAAAAGGAAAATGAATGGAATAGAAAATAGAATGGAGGGAGGAGGAGGAGGAGGAGGAGGAGGAGTGACCCGCCGTGAGGGGTAAGAAGCGACCTTAACAAGTATGCGATGTGACGTCACTGCGGGGGAGGAGGAGGAGGAGGAGGAGGAGGAGTGTGGAGGAATAGAGGAAGGAATAAATTAACGTGCCTCCGCCTCCTCCTCCTCCTCCTCTTCCTCCCCCTCCTCCTCCTCCTCCGTCTTGTTTTAATGATCTTGTTCTTGTTCCTGTACTTCTTCTTCTTCTTTTCTACCTTGCTTTCTTACCTCCTCCTCCTCCACCTCCTCCTCCTCCAGTAGTTCCCGTTCGGACAGTTCCCTAAAAAAAAAAAAAAAATGTGCCCCAGCGGCATTCCTAAGGCACCCCAGCTGTTCCTTCCTAGATTTACCTTAACCTTACCTTTCCTACTCTCAAGGGAGGGACGTAAGGGGTGACGGAGGGACGAGGGAGAGAGAGGGAGGGAGGGGGAGAGAGGGGAGGCATATGTGTCACCGAACTTGACCCTGTATAAGTCTTGAGTCATGCAAGATTGCGATCAGTGGAAGCTCCGCCGGGTGGGACTCACAGACGCCTCCATCTTGCACGTCATTCATCTCCAAAAGCCGAAAAGGACATCAACCGGGTTCTCATGAGTGGTTTTAGGGATTCACGGTATAGATGGAGGGTCAAACTACCGCCAGGGTCATAAAAGTACCTCTGGAAATGCCCACAACTCCTACGAAAGCCTTGTCAAATATGTGTGCTTGGGCGCCGAAGGATTTAATAGAACTGACATTCTGAGACACGATCTATTCCCAAAGGTCACAAGGGACATCAATCGGGTTCTCATGAATGCTTTTGGGGGTTCACGGTACAGAGGAAGGGTCAAACTACCTCCAGGGTCATAAAAGTACCTCTGGAAATGCCCACAACTCCTACGAAAGCCTTGTCAAATATGTGTGCTTGGACGCGGAAGGACTTAATAGGGATGACATTCTGAGACACGATCTATTCCCAAAGGTCACAAAGGACATCAATCGGGTTCTCATGAGTGGTATTGGGGGTTCACGGTATAGATGGAGGGTCAAACTACCTCCAGGGTCATAAAAGTACCTCTGGAAATGCCCACAACTCCTATGAAAGCCTTGTCAAATGTGTGTGCTTAATAGGGTCGGCATTCGCACACTTCCTTCACATGATATATTCCCAAAGGTCACAAAGGACATCAATCAGTTCCTCATGAGTTGTTTTGGGGGTTCACGGTACAGAAGAAGGGTCAAACTACTTCCAGGGTCATAAAAGTACCTCTGGAAATGCCCACAATTCCTACGAAAGCCTTGTCAGATATGTGTGCTTGGGCGCCGAAGGATTTAATAGGACTGGCATTCTGAGACACTTCCTTCTCTCATATCCATTTCCAAAGGTCACAAGGGACATCAGTCGGGTTCTCATGAATGCTTTTGGGGGTTCACGGTACAGAGGAAGGGTCAAACTACCTCCAGGGTCATAAAAGTACCTCTGGAAATGCCCACAACTCCTATGAAAGCCTTGTCTAATGCGTGTTTGTGGCAGCGAAGTGTCTTGAGAATAGGGTCCCTCAGAGCTGCTAAGACGCGTGTTGTTGAGTGCAGGCGGCGGGTTGCAAGGTCGCTTTTTTTTCCCAGGGATGTGTTTTGGGGCGGTTTTTAAGGTGTCGCGGGAAATGTGTGTAGGGCGCGGGTTGTTTCTCTTCATCTTCTTCTTCTTCTTCTTCTTCTTTTACTCCTTCTTCTTCTTCTTCTTCTTCTTCTTCTTCTTCTTCTTCTTCTTCTTCTTCTTCTTCTTCTTCTTATCTTCATTACTTTCCTTGGCCTATAAAAGCACTTGCTGTTGATTGATGTATGTGTGTGTGTGTGTGTGTGTGTGTGTGTGTGTGTGTGTGACCCCTTATCGTAACAAACTTGGCCTATAAAAACATTTGATAGTGGTGTGTGTGTGTGTGTGTGTGTGTGTGTGTGTGTGTGTGTGTCAGGCATGCACACACACACACACACACACACACACACACACACACACACACAGACACATTCACTAAAAAAATTACAAACTGGTCACAGTCAGCGGTTCTCTCCTCACAAGCTTCTTCCTCCCGCTCCGTCAGGCAGAGAGGGAAGGAGGGAGACAGGGAGGAAAGGGAGAGCAGGGAGAGAGAGAGAGAGGGGAGGAGGGAGATGGAGGAAAGGGAGAGCAGGGAGAGAGAGAGAGGGTAGGGAGAGGGAGGGAGCGAGCGAGGAAGAAGGACGAGAACGAGAACGAGTCAGCCCCAGCAGCCAACAGGTTAGATTCTATTCACTCAGTCACTGTTTGGGCGTTGAAGGGGGAGGCTGTGTCGCTCTCTCCGGTGCGTGCGTGTGTGTGTGTGTGCGTGTGTGAGTGCGTGAACGTTTCCGTGGTCGCCCAGGTGTGTAGGGAAACCCGCATCCGAGGGGCCCCGTATGCTGTGTCCCGGGGGCGTAGCGAGGGCCAGGACCATGGACGAAGGTACTGACGAAGGGTGTGTGTGTGTGTGTGTGTGTTGAAGCTGTTTTTGTTGTTTTTATTTGGTTTTTCCTGTGTGTGTGTGTGTGCGTGTGTGTATGTGTGTGTGTGTGTGTGTGTGTGT
>NC_066567.1:245000-247500 GCF_024679095.1 Eriocheir sinensis | reverse complement strand
CACAAAGGAGGTTAGTAAAGTCCTCTTGAAGCAATATTTACCTTTTTGTAGTCTACCGGGCCCGAGCTAAGTTGTAATAGTTCCGCCTCCATATCTTCATTTATCCAGCCTTTCCTGTGTGTGTGTGTGTGTGTGTGTGTGTGTGTGTGTGTGTGTGTGTGTGTTTGCCTTGCCAGACTATCACTAGACTCACAAAACTACCCAAGGCCACACTTACACAGCCTCAACGAAAGTCTTGTCACATATTTTCCACATTCGGGTTCCACAACAACTACAAGGGATATAATTACGTCAAGTTCTCGTGAGTGTAATTTTCTACGATTGTGGTGGTGTTCAGCTACGCCAACAACTCCCCGTGGTGTTGGTGGTGATGAGTCTGGAGGTGATCAGCTATGCCAACAACTCCCCGTGGTGTTGGTGGTGATGAGTCTGGAGGTGATCAGCTATGCCAACAACTCCCCGTGGTGTTGGTGGTGATGAGTCTGGAGGTGATGAGCTATGCCAACAGCTCCCCGTGTGAACTTGAGGGCCAGAAGAGCATCGAGTGTTGACTGAGTCGCCGCGTAGAGCCTCGTCTGTAACAACACGGCTCTTGAGGCTGCCGCGGAGGGAAGGGAGGCAGCCAGCTGGGGCCATATTCACGTCGCCGCCCAAGTACACACATGTGACGGGGCTTTTGTAGGCGTTGTGGGCATTGCCAGGGGTGGTGTTGTGACCCTGGTGATAGTCTGACCCTTCCTCTGTACCGTGAACCTAAGAAACACATTTGACAAGGCTTTCATGGGCGTTGTGGGCATTGCCAGGGGTGGTTTTATGACCCTGGTGGTAGTGTGACCCTTCTTCTGTACCGTGAACCCAATAAACGCATATTTGACAAGGCTTTCGTGGGCGATGTGGGCATTTCCAGGGGTGATTTTATGACCCTTGTGATAGTCTGACCCTTATTCTGTACCGTGAACCTAAGAAACACATATTTGACAGGGCTTTTGTAGGCGTTGTGGGCATTTTCAGGGGTGGTGTTATGACCCTGGTGGTAGTCTGACCCTTCCTCTATACCGTGAACCTAAGAAACACATATTTGACAAGGCTTTCGTGAGCGTTGTCGGCATTTCCAGAGGTGGCTTTATGACCCTTGTGGTAGTGTGACCCTTCCTCTGTACCGTGAACCTAAAAAAACTCTTTCCAAAAGCCAAGAAGGTGATGAATTGGGTTATAATGAGTGTCTTTTCACGTTCATGGTACGGAGGAAGCGTCAAACTACCACCAGGTTCATAAAACTACCCATGGAAATGCCTAGAACTCCTACGAAAGCCTTGTCAAATGTGTGTGCTTGGCTTCATGGTACAGAGGAAGGGTCACACTACAACCAGGGTCATAAAACTACTCCTGGAAATGCCTTGAACTCCTATGAAAGCCTTGCCAAATATGTGTGTGCTAGGGTTCATGGTACAGAGGAAGGGTCACTCTATAACCAGGGTCATAAAACTATCCCTGGAAATGCTTAGAACTCCTATGAAAGCCTTGTCAAATATGTGTGTGCTTGGGTTCATGGTACAGAGGAAGGGTCACTCTATAACCAGGGCCATAAAACTATCCCTGGAAATGCTTAGAACTCCTATGAAAGCCTTGTCAAATAATTTATGTGTGTGCTTGGGTTCATGGTACAGAGGAAGGGTCACTCTATAACCAGTGCCATAAAACTATCCCTGGAAATGCCTAGAACTCCTATGAAAGCCTTGTCAAATATGTGTGTGCTTGGGTTCATGGTACAGAGGAAGGGTCACACTACAACCAGGGTCATCAAACTACTCCTGGAAATGCCTTGAACTCCTATGAAAGCCTTGTCAAATGTGTGTGCTTGGGTTCATGGTACAGAGGAAGGGTCACACTACAACCAGGGTCATCAAACTACTCCTGGAAATGCCTTGAACTCCTATGAAAGCCTTGTCAAATGTGTGTGCTTGGCCGGCGAAATGTTCAAGACTACGGCCCAGGGCAGCGCGGGAGGGGCCGAGGGCGTGGCTGTGAGGGCCAGAGACGCTTAAAGCTGCATCGGGATCCCAGAATCCATATTTAAACCTATCGGACTCACTTCACGGATATTCTTAGGTATTTTCCAAGGCCAGAAAGGAGATCAGTTGGGTTCCCATGAGTGTGTGTGTGTGTGTGTGTGTGTGTGTGTGTGTGTGTGTGTGTGTGTGTGTGTGTGCACTGAGAGTGTGTGTGTTCACCTGTATAGCCCAGAGTACGTGTCTAACCTACGTGGCAAGTATACACACACACACACACACACACACACACACACACACACATACAGAGAGAGAGAGAGAGAGAGAGAGAGAGAGAGAGAGAGAGAGTGAGAGAGAGAGAGAGAGAGAGAGAGAGAGAGAGAGAGAGAGAAAAAACAGAAGATTATGACATTAGTGGTTTAATTAAAGGCTTTGAAAGAGACGAAAATAAAAAGAAGAAGAAGAAGAAGAGATAGAAGATAAATAAAGAG
>NC_066567.1:237500-240000 GCF_024679095.1 Eriocheir sinensis | reverse complement strand
GAGAGAGAGAGAGAGAGAGAGAGAGAGAGAGAGAGAGAGAGAGAGAGAGAGAGAGAGAGAGAGAGAGACTGACTTAATCTAACGTTCCTTTGTCATCGGAGTAAAGAGAGAGATGCTGTGGGTTACGAAAAAAAGAGTTAGATAAAAGAGGAGGAGGAGAGAATGAAAGATTGAACGGGGTGAAAATTTGCTCTAGGAAGAAGAGGAGGAGGAGGAGGAGGAGGAGGAGGAGGAGGAGGGTGATGGATGAAGGTGATGGATGAAGGTAAAATGGACGCTTGTATGTATACGTGTATGTATGTATGTGTGTGTGTGTGTGTGTGTGTGTGTGTGTGTGTGAGAGAGAGTATGGGCTTATCGACGTGTTTTTATGGCGTGAGATATGACCATACACACACACACACACACACACACACACACACACACACACACACACACACACTCACACACACACACACACACACCATTAAGATAACACAACATCAATACATCAGAATACCCTCACCTCGTTTTCTGTAGCCTCTAAAATCTTAAGTCCCCCCTCAAGAACAAGCTACGTGACCTCTATAATGCTGAAGATATCTAATTAATGTTAAGAATTACTGATAGGGAAATGAGAGTAATTATTGATATAGTAGTGTTAGTTAAGTCTACGGTATTTTTACATAACATTTTAATACTGCAGAGACCTTATACGTGGTCTGTCTTTTCTTACTACTACTACTACTACTACTACTACTACTACTACTACTACTGCTACTACTACTACTACTATTATATTCTTGTTCTTAATTTCTTTTCGTTTTCTACTACTACTACTACTACTACTACTACTACTACTACTACTACTAGACTACATTTTTCTGTCTCTCTCTCTCTCTCTCTCTCTCTCTCTCTCTCTCTCTCTCTCTCTCTCTCTCTCTCTCTCTCTCTCTCTCTCTCTCTCTCTCTCTCTCTCTCTCTCTCTCTCTCTCTCTCTCTCTCTCTCTCTCTCTCCTTGATACACATTCCTTCACCTCCAGAAAGAATCAATTTCATGTCAAGACGCGGGGAGAGAGAGAGAGAGAGAGAGAGAGAGAACGGTCATTACACTTGTGACATCGAGATCTTCACCTATCATTAATCGACCCCCTCTCTCTCTCTCTCTCTCTCTCTCTCTCTCTCTCTCTCTCTCTCTCTCTCTCTCTCTCTATCTATCTATCTATCTATCTATCTATCTATCTATATATCTCTTTGTGTGTGTGTGTGTGTGTGTGTGTGTGTGTGTGTGTGTGTGTGTGTGTGTGTGTGTGTGTGAGAGAATGAGAGAGAGAGAGAGAGAGAGAGAGAGAGAGAGAGAGAGAGAGAGAGAGAGAGAGAGAGGCAGAAGTTCAGATCATTTTACCTAACTGAAGGTCACGAAAATAGAATGCCAGTAGTAGTAGTAGTAGTAGTAGTAGTAGTAGTAGTAGTAGTAGTAGTAGTGGGTGATTGTGGTGTAGTCTCAATCGTTACCAACGTATTGGCATACCTACCTATACCTACCTTCTTACCTCCCTTCCTGCCTTTCACACCTCGCTCTCCCTTGGTTGTAGTGGTGTGTGTGGTGTTGGTGTAGTCTGAAGCAGCCTAGTGCCACTCCTGCCACCTGTCTCACCGTCCCTCCCTTGGTTCCAGTGGTGTGGTCGGTGATGGTGGGCGGGCAGTCACCCCATCCGTCGCAGCCGTAGTCGCCTCCGCCGCCTCATTGGCCGCAAGGATGCCGCGCGTGTCCCTCCGCCGCGGGCTGCTGTACCTGTCCGCGGCCACCACGTGCTCCCTGCTGGTGGTGACGGTGCACCAGCCCGGCGCCGCGTGGCTCAGCCCCGCCCAGCCGCCCTCGCCGCTCACGCTGCCCAGGGCTCCGCACCTCGACCACCCCGTGCTGGAGCTGGACGAGTCGGCCGACGGCAAGCCCAGCGGGGACGGCGGCGACGGGGACCGAGGCCTGCAGAGTGTCCTGGGGGGTAAGTCTATAGTCCTGCTATTATTGTTACTGCTATTACTGGTGTTATTACTACTACCACTGCTCCGGCTACTTCTCTCTCTCACTCAATTCCTCCCTGTTTCAGCCCTGCCACCGGTGCCTCGGCCGCGCCCCCTACCTAACGTCAGCCTGAGCACCCTGCCGCCGCCCCTGCGCCCCTGGTACCTTGCCGGGGGGCTCCTCAGACCCGAGACCCCTCCCGAGGGTGACCAGTGGGCCCGCACCGCCGCGCTGTGGCCCAGCGAGGACTCCGGGGACCGCATCGTGGACCAGCTCATGTTCAGGCCGCCGCCGCCGCCGCAGCTCGAGGACCACCCGGACCCCGCGGCGTCAGACCGCGCGCCGCCGCCGGTGAAGAAGATCCTCATGTACAACGGCATGAACTCCTGGGGCCTGAAGGCGGGGCGCGGCCAGTTCCTCAAGCTGCGCTGCCCCGTGGACACCTGCGTGCTGACCGGCAGCCGCGCGGAGCTCGCCAGCGCGGACGCCATCCTC
>NC_066567.1:205000-230000 GCF_024679095.1 Eriocheir sinensis | reverse complement strand
CCTCTTCCTTTTCTTCCTCTTCCATTTATTTTATTTATTTATATTATTTCTTTCTCATTTTCCTTCCTTCCTTCCTTCCTTCCTTCCTTCCTTCCTTCCTTCCTTCCTTCCTTCCTCTCTCTGTGTTTTATTTCTTCCTCTCCTCCTCCTCCTCCTCATTTTCCACTTAAAAGGGTGACATTGCTCTCTCTCTCTCTCTCTCTCTCTCTCTCTCTCTCTCTCTCTCTCTCTCTCTCTCCCCTACAATGGTCCTCATCGCCCCCTCAAAAAAGAAAAATAACATCCTTTTGATAAATATTTGAATATCATGTTTGGACTTTCTAAGCTCTCCCCCCCCATACATACATACACACACACATACACACACACATACACACATACATACATCTCTTCACCTGGTTCTCTCTCACACTATCTCTCTCTCTCTCTCTGACCTCATTTCTTATACAATTTCTCATTTTCAACTGCAATGTAACAGAGGTGAGCGCTGAGGCTATGCGCACCTATACTGTATGCCATCAACTTTGCTGCTTCTATGATGTATTCTGTCCATTCTGTCACTCTGGTCATCTGTCTGTTGGTTTCCTGTTTGTGTTCCGTCCCACGCATGATAAAGTCTAATCCAAGTGTTGTTCCTAATGTGTCCTTAGTATTAATTAACCTGTGTGTCTGTCCCTGCTTGTATCTCCTCCGTCTCTCTCTCTCTCTCTCTCTCTCTCTCTCTCTCTCTCTCTCTCTCTCTCTGACTCCCTTTTCTCACATACTCAAGACTTTCTCTCCCCTCCCTACTTCCCCTCATCCCTCTCCCTCTCTTCATCCCTCTCCCTCTCTCTCCCTCACCTCCCTACCTCTCTTCTCTTTCTTCCTCATTACTTTCTCTCCCCTCCCTTCTTCCCCTCATCCCTCTCCCTCTTCCTCTCTCCCTCACCTCCCTACCTGTCTTCTCTTTCTTCCTCATGACTTTCTCTCCCCTCCCTTCCTCCCCTCATCCCTCTCCCTCTCCCTCTCTCTCCCTCACCTCCCTACCTCTCTTCTCTTCCTCATGACTTTCTGTCCCCTCCCTTCCTCCCCTGCTCATCCCTTTCTCTCTCTCTCTCCCTCCCTCACCTCTCTTCCTGACTTTCTCCCGTCCCTTCCTCCCCTCCTCACCCGTCTCTCTCTCCCCCCAGCCACCACATCCTGCCTATCGTGATGGGCGCGCACCCCGAGGACTACGCCCGCCAGGCCCCTGAGAAGTCCTACATTCACGTGGACGACTTTGAGTCCCCGAAGGACCTGGCGGACTACCTGCACCTCCTGGACCAGAACGACGACCTCTATAACGAGTACTTCAGGTGAGCACTTATTCATATATATAGGTGTATCTCGGTTGATCTCGTTCGTTTTCTTGTCATGTTTTACTACTACTACTACTACTACTACTACTACTACTACTACTACTACTACTACTACTACTATCCTATTGACGTTTCTTTTAGCCACTCTTTACTTTACACTTTTCAGGAGCATCAATTATTATTTTTTTTCTCTTCACTTTCTTTTTGTTTCCCTTGAGTTGTTTCTTGCATCAATGCCCTGTGTGACCCTCTACCCATGTCCCTCTTTGGCATATGTCACTCCTAACACATTCCCTGCCTCTATCTATGGTTCTGTTGGCTGGTGGAGTCTGTACCCATGTCCCTCTTTGGTACATGTCACTCCTAACACATTCCCTGCCTCTATCTATGGTTCTGTTGGCTGGTGGAGTCTGTACCCATGTCCCTCTTTGGTACATGTCACTCCTAACACATTCCCTGCCTCTATCTATGGTCCTGTTGGCTGGTGGAGTCTGTACCCATGTCCCTCTTTGGTACATGTCACTCCTAATCCATTCCCTGCCTCTATCTATGGTCCTGTTGGCTGGTGGAGTCTGTACCCATGTCCCTCTTTGGTACATGTCACTCCTAACACATTCCCTGCCTCTATCTATGGTCCTGTTGGCTGGTGGAGTCTGTACCCATGTCCCTCTTTGGTACATGTCACTCCTAACACATTCCCTGCCTCTATCTAAGGTTATGTTGGCTGGTGGAGTCTGTACCCATGTCCCTCTGTGGCATATACTATCTCTAAGTTCCATGTCTCTATCCCTGTGTTGTGTCTGCAGGTGGAAGGGCACGGGTGAGTTCATCAACACCTACTTCATGTGCCGCCTCTGCTCCATGCTCCATGACGAAGGCCACCGCCAGCACTACGAGGACATCAATCACTGGTGGCGCGGCGCTGGGACCTGCATCAACGGATCGTGGCGGAAGTACGACAGGTTCAAAGTCGACGCCGAGAAGAAGAAGACGCAGTCAGGGAGCGGATAGGTGGCGGAAGAGTGGATCTAGGCACTCCATGCGATATATATTGACTTTAAATGTGGGTTTTATGTGTGTTAAGACTTGTATGTGGACTTGAGGTTCTAGGAAGGTTCGTAGTCATTCCAAACACTGCTGTACGGAGGCCCTAAGTGTGTGTGTGTTCATCGGTGCGTTTTTGTGGGTTTTGGAGGTTCCCGAGGGTGCGTTTGCGGGAAAGTGCGAGAGAGGAGACGAGAAGAAGGATGGAGAGGGATTGAACGAGTGAGTGTGTGTGGAAAAGTGTGATAATTAGAGAGAAAAAAGATGATTTGAAAATGTCCCGGAAATTAAAGAGAAAAAAATGAAAAAGAATTGAAAGTTTGAGAAAAAGAAGAAGAAGAAGAATTGAAAGTCTGAGAGGAAGAAGGAAAAAAGAAGAATGATAAATATGATGTAGAGAAAGAAGAAAAAAGAAGATTTGAAAATGTCCTGGAAACTAAAGAGAAAAAAATGAAAAGGAATTGAAAGTTTGAGAAGAAGGAGAAGATTTGAAAGTGTGAGAGGAATGAAGAGAAGAAGAAGAAGAAGAATGATAAATATGACATAGAGAAAGAAAAAGAAAGAAGAATTACAAGCATGCCAGAACTAAAGAAGAAAAGAAAGAGGAAAAGAATTAAAACTACAAGCAAATCAGAAAAGAAACTTAAAGAAGAAAAAGAATGAATTGAAAAAGAGATCGTTTGTTGGAAAATACAAGAGAATTATAGAAAAAAATTAAGGTGAATTTTAATGAAAGAGAAATTACCTTAAAACCATTGAAGAACAGGGCCCTTAAGGGGAACACAAGCCTGTTATATTAGTAAGAAAAAGCCTTCGTAATATATGAAAGCATGGGACATTTTTAGCTCAGAGAAAGAGTATATACAGGCACCTTTAGAGCATTGAAATACAGGGCCCTTAAGGGGAACACAAGCCTGGTATATTAGTAAGAAAAAGCCTTTGTAATATATGAAAGCATGGGACATTTTTAGCTCAGAGAAAGAGTATATACAGGTACATTTAGAGCATTGAAAAACAGGGCTCTGATAGACATAGAAGCATAGGAACATTTTTAGCATAGAGAAGGAGTATACAGGAACCTTATAAGCATTGAAAAACAGAGCCCTTATGGAGGAAATAGGCCTATGTATATTAGTAAGAAAATGCCCTTGTAATATATTGAAAGCATAGGACATTTGTAGCATAGAGAAAGGGGCCTACACCACAAGACCACAGGAACATTATACGCACTCAAAACAGGGCCCTTATGGAGGAAATAGGCCCATGTATATTAGTAAGAAAAAGCTCCTTGTATTATATTGAAAGCATAGGACATTTTTAGCATAGAGAAAGGGCCACACCATAAGCCTACAGGGACATTAAGGAGAAAGTAGGCCTATGTATATTGAGGAAAGGCATATATATGGAACCCTGTTAGATTTTTGAGCCTAGGGAAAGGAAGAGACATATAAGGAGTGTATAGGCCTAGGAGGAGGAAGTAGGCCTATGTATATTGAGGAAAAGCATATATATGAAACCCTTTTAGAATTTTGAGCCTAGGGAAAGGAAGACAATAAGGAGTGTATAGGCCTAGGAGGAGGATATAGGCCTATGTATATTGAGGAAAGGCATATATATGGAACCCTGTTAGATTTTTGAGCCTAGGGAAAGGAAGACAATAAGGAGTGTATAGGCCTAGGAGGAGGATATAGGCCTATGTATATTGAGGAAAAGCATATATATGAAACCCTTTTAGAATTTTGAGCCTAGGGAATGGAAGACAATAAGGAGTGTATAGGCCTAGAAGGAGGAAATAGGCCTATGTATATTGAGGAAAGGCATATATATGGAACCTTGTTTGAATTTTGAGCCTAGGGAAAAGAAGAGACATATAAGAAGGAGTGTATAGGCCCGTAAGAATACTATAGGCCTATGTATAGTGAGGGAACGCACATATTTGGACCCATGTTAAATGTATGACTTGTTTCTAATAGGCATAGAGTGGTCTGTATTCTTAGACATATCAGGGTCCCAGTATGACAATTTCCCTTGATGGTGCGATGGTCAGGTCAGGTCACGGCTGGTCATACTCGATGGTGACTCAACCATGACAGACTGACTTATTTTTTGGCATTTTGAGGTGAAATTATGTTGTTTTGAGGTAATTTTCTTTATTTTCTGACCCTGGGTGACCTCTCTCGTGTGATGGTCAGGTCAGGTCACTGGCCATACTCGGTGCTGACTCAACCATGACAGACTGACTTATTTTTTTGCATTTTGGGCCGTGTAAAACTATCACCAGGGTCACAAAACAGTCCATGAAAATCCCAGCAACTCCCACGAGAGGCTTTTGAAACGGACTCTCTCTATCATTATGGCTATTTCCGAAGGCCACAGGGAAGGTTAACCAGGCTTTCATGGGTGTTTTTCCTTTTCAAGATGCAGAAGACTTGTAAAACTGTCCCTGGCATCACAAAACAGTCCGTGAAAATCCCAGCAACTTCCACGAGAGGCTTTTGAAACAGACTCTCTCTATCATTATGGCTATTTCCGAAGGCCACAGGGAAGGTTAACCAGGCTTTCATGGGTGCTTTTCCTTTTCAAGATGCAGAAGACTTGTAAAACTGTCCCCAGCATCACAAAACAGTCCATGAAAATCCCAGCAACTTCCACGAGAGGCTTTTGAAACAGACTCTCTCTATCATTATGGCTATTTCCGAAGGCCACAGGGAAGGTTAACCAGGCTTTCATGGGTGTTTTTCCTTTTCAAGATGCAGAAGACTTGTAAAACTGTCCCTGGCATCACAAAACAGTCCGTGAAAATCCCAGCACCTTCCACGAGAGGCTTTTCTATAATGGGAACTGAGTCGCTGGTATGTTTAGGAATACTGTCTAGAGTCCAGGGCCCTTCCAGCACAGTGTAAGGGTCCAGACTCCTCTGAAGGGCCCCCAAGGAGTGTGGGGAGGTGTTGGTGTATCATGACATTGTATCTCTTGTTGAGTGGCTACATAATTATAAGTAAGTTCTCTATATTACGTTCACTGTGATATCTGCAGTAGTAGTAATGACTTTGGGATGTGGGAAGCAGCGTGTGTGTGTCTGTGTGTGTGTGTGTGTGTGTGTGTGTGTGTGTGTGTGTGTGTGTGTGTGTGTGTGTGTGTGTGTGTAAGCTCTCTCTCCCTGCCAGTGCTTCATACTTAAACAATTTCTAAGTGTATATATATTTACACTTCAGGGACACAAATCCAACCTTTCTACAAGCACCCTTAGACTTATTCACATCCACAGGGCATACAACTACCTTCAAATGTCTCTCTTGATAATTTCTAAGTGTATATATATTTACTTTACACTTTAGGGACACAAATCTAACTTTTCTACAAGCACCTGTAGACTTATTCACATTCACAGGGCATCAAATGACCCCAAAATGTCTCTGGAGTTGATATTTTGAGCGTTGTAAGGAAGAACTGTGTATGAGCGTATATATGTGTGTGTGTGTGTGTGTGTGTGTGTGTGTGTGTGTGTGTGTGTGTGTGTGTGTGTGCGCGCTGCTTACCTACCGTCCCCTCCGCAGCATAATCAAGGTTCTCCCCGAGGTTGTCCGCTGCGCAAGTTCCCGGGAATCAATTATTTATAGCAATGTCGCCGAGGTTACTGTCTGCCTGTCTATCGTGTACATTGTTGTGACCCTGTATTGAGTTGGTCATGTCCGGGATCGCTTTTGCGTTAATCGATCATCATGTCATTTCTTGTGATATTCCCTTAGTGTTTTGTTGGTAGTTAATTTATTTGTGTGTGTGTGTGTGTGTGTGTGTGTGTGTGTGTGTGTGTGTGTGTGTGTGCATTCTTATCTCCATATATATCTATTCAGGACTGAACTAAGAATGTAAAACGTACTACCCCATGTGCGTGTGTGTGTGTGTGTGTGTGTGTGTGTGTGTGTGTGTGTGTGTGTGTGTGTGTGTGTTCTTGAAGCCAATCTTGCATGCCAAAGTTGGAGAAAAAGAAAGAGAAATTCGACCAGAAAAAAAATATATTGATCTCTCGGAAAAGGCGAAGGAGAGAGAGAGAGAGAGAGAGAGAGAGAGAGAGAGAGAGAGAGAGAGAGAGAGAGAGAGAGAGATGATATACTGTATTCAGTACTGTGATTATGGTGTGTAGACCAAAGATGATGATTGTGCAAGTGTGTGTGTGTGTGTTTGTGTGTGTGTGTGTGTGTGTGTGTGTGTGTGTGTGTGTGTGTGTGTGTGTGTGTTGAACTGAGCCCTTCAGAGCCACGGGGTCGCAAGTGTTCACCTCAAAAGTGATGACGAGAACATTTTTTAAAAGTTTCATTCATATTTTTTTCTTTTAATTCATAAGGTAGTTTTAGACCCTATTCAGTGACCACACACACACACACACACACTTGCAACACTGTGTTTCTAAGGTGCTCAGTTTGCCCAACCTCAGTATTCAACCCCTTTGTGTTACCTAGAGGAAGAAGAAGACAAAGAAGGAGGAGGAGGAGAAATAGATTGTACATATTCTTATTTATGTTACAAGTCTGGCCGGCCTGGTGTCTGGCGGCTGTCCTCTGCGTTTGACATAATCCCATTCGTCGATGTTGACCATATCTAGTACCCGTACGATACAGGTCCTCATTCTTAAACGTATCGGGCTCCAACCACGACCACTTCCCAAGGCCACAGAGAAGAGTGACCGGGTTTTCATGGGTATTTTTCCCTTTCAAGATGTAGAAGTCGTGTAAAACTATCACTGGGACCACCAAACAGTCCATGGAAATCCCAGCAACTTCTACGAGAGGCTGTTTCCTAAGGCCATAGAGAAGAGTGACCAGGTTTTCATGGGTGGTTTTTCAATTCAAGATGCAGAAGTCGTGTAAAACTATCCCTGGCATTACAAAAGAGTACATGAGAATCCCAGGTACTTCTCTGATAGGCTTTTCAAATAGACTCTCTCCCTCCCATTACCTACGACTGTTTCCCAAGGCCACAGAGAAGAGTGACCTGGTTCTCATGGGTGGTTTTCAAGATGCAGAAGTCGTGTAAAGCTATCACTGGCACCACCAAACAGTCCATGAGAATTCCAGGTACTTTTCCGCGAGGCTTTTCAAACGAGGGAAGTGCGTCGCCGATGTGTTTAAGAATGCGGTCCCTTGTCCAAAGATTTAGAGATGCATATTATGATGGGCTACGTTTGTTCCTCTTTCCACTAAATGCTGCACAATAAACCCTTGCTAAGACTAGACGGAAGAAAGGAAGCTGTTTCTCTATCCTTCCCATCACCTCGTACGGACCAATATTAACTTAGACCAATTACTAACTGATCTTTACCTGATACTGGCAGCGGGGAAATCATCGTTTATCTTTATATATAGCTTTTGGGTGTGTAGCAGTAATAGTAGTAGTAGCAGTAGTAGTAGGAGTAGTAACAGTAGTAGGAGGAGGAGGAGGAGAAAGAAGAACAAGAAGACGAGGGAGACATCTAACGTGCCAGTGTAACAATTAATCCTTGAATACTACACGAACAAGCCTTCTAATTCCCCTCTTCACATCTTGGAACGTGAAGGGAATGTGATCGGCCGGCGGCGTGAAGCCAAACCCCTTCGTCAGGCAGCTCCAGTTAGGTGTAGACATTTGTTTAGCCCGTATATAACATTTAATCCTGGAATACTACACAAACAAGCCTTCTAATTCCCCTGTAGCCAAACTCCCCTTCGTCAGGCAACTCCAGTTAGGTGTAGACATTTGTTTTGCCAGTATATAACATCTAACCTTCTAACTCCCCTGTAGCCAAACTCCCCTTCGTCAGGCAGCTCCAGTTAGGTGTAGACATTTGTTTTGCCCGTATATAACATCTAATACTGGAATACTACACAAACAAGCCTTCTAATTCCCCTGTAGCCAAACTCCCCTTCGTCAGGCAGCTCCAGTTAGGTGTAGACATTTGTTTTGCCCGTATATAACATTTAATCCTGGAATACTACACAAACAAGCCTTCTAACTCCCCTGTAGCCAAACTCCCCTTCGTCAGGCAGCTCTAGCTAGGTGTAGACATTTGTTTTGCCCGTATATAACATTTAATCCTGGAATACTACACAAACAAGCCTTCTAACTCCCCTGTAGCCAAACTCCCCTTCGTCAGGCAGCTCCAGTTAGGTGTAGGAATACGGGGTCTCCTGCTTAATTCACCTTGGCCCGGTGTAACATTTATTCATTGAATACTACATAAATAAGCTCTATGATTCCCCTCTTCACTTCTTCGAACGTGAAGGGAATGCGATCAGCCGGCAGCGTGAAGCCAAAATTCCCTTCGTCCGGCAGCTCCAGGGTGTAGGAATACGGGGTCCCCAGCTTCCCCTTGGCCCAGTCGTCCGTTGCGCCAGCCGCGTAGTAGAACTCTGACCCGCTGTTCGCTACACTGTACTTCCTGCCGCGGCCCTTCAGAGCAGCCTTAGCGAAAGCATTTCCTGCCTTGATCATCTCGTCCTTATTCGGCGCTGGGTCGCTCGTCCATCCCCAGGGGTAGAGAAGGACCTGGCCGTAGCAGTGCAGCGCCACCATCAGCTTAAGGTCGTTACCCGCCGCCACCCTGGTCATCTCCTCGCTCAGAGCCACAGTCTCGGGCTCGGAGAAGGCGGCAACTCCTTTGTAAGTCTCGCTACACGGGTTGCTCGAAGCGCCGACGCCAAACTTCATATCCCAGTTCCGGTTGAGGTCCACGCCGCGGCACCGACTCCCATCATTCCGGCGCCTGTTCTTCCGCCATAATCGGTTCCCAGTCCAGGAGTAAACGTAGCCGTCGGGGTTGGCCATCGGCACCGCGTACACGTCGATCCCCGCGGGGAGGAAGGACTCGTCGGTGGCGATCTTGTGGATGAGGTTGATGGTGACGGCCGGCGATATCCACTCCCGGGCGTGCAGACCTAGGGAAGAGAGTAGTGGTAGTAGTAGTAGTGGTAGTAGTAGTAGTAGTAGGAGTAGTAGTAGTAGTACGTAATTATAGCCTACTCACCTCCTTCAAGCCACACCGCCTTACGTTGTCCCTCCCCTGCAAGCGATAATAATAATAATAATAATAATAATAATAATAATGATAATAATAATAACTACTTCTCTGTGGTAATATCCATGATACTGAAAGATAAGATATGCCTCGATAGTAGTAGTAGTAGTAGTAGTAGCAGTAGTTACAGTAGTAGTAGTAGTAGTAGCTATACATACCTTCCTGGGCTGCCCTGATAATGACCCTCCAGATGTCACGCCCCTCAATGGACTTGCCAATGGACTCCAACTCAACCCGCGAAGACTGGGCGGCCAACTCCTTCAGGTACCACTCAATCTGTGGCCATAGTAGTAGTATTAGTTGAAGTAGTAGTAGTAGTAGTAATAGTAGTAGTAGTAGTAGTAGTAGTAGTAGTAGGTCCATTCTTACCTCCGTGAACTCCATATACTCTTCAATGAGAGGTATTGGGCAGGAGTCGCTCGTACAAGATATTTTTTCAGCCCTAATGACGCCATCCCGCCGCGCTACCCTCTCCATCTCCTGCAAGATAGTAAAAGTAGTAGTAGCAGTAGAAGTAGTAGTAGTAGCTAGTAGGAGGAGGAGGAGGAGGAGAAACAGGAGCAAAGTTATGATGGAGGTAGGAATCAAGTCTCTCTCTCTCTCTCTCTCTCTCTCTCTCTCTCTCTCTTTCTCTCTCTCTCTCACCACGTAATGGCTCTCCAGGTCAGTAATTGCCACTCGGTAGTCCACACGCGCCTTCAAGAGGGAATCGGATACTCTTGAAACACCTTCCGGATCCACTCTGAACCGTAGGACCGAACTCGTGTGTCCAAGGATGTCCGCAAGTCCTTCCTCCTCGAGTCCTGCCAACAGTGACCTCGCCTGCGGGTCCTCAGTCTCCCATACCTGAGGACAGAAGGAGGTTACAAGAGGTCAGTCAGTCAGTGAGTTAATAGTAGTAGTAGTAGTAATAGTAGTAGTAGTAGTAGTGGTAGTAGTAGTCCCTTTCTTACCTGGTGTCCTGCAAGAGCCCGGTAGTTGTCTGGTGATGGAAGGTCCCCAGCCTCCACCACGGACGCCACCACGGCTAACAGGGACAGCCAGTGTGGGCCCATCAATGCCATGACCCTACGAACAGTTTAAACCACTAGAGGAACAGCGAGGGTAGCAGTATACTAGTAGAAGAAGTAGTAGTAGTAGTAGTAGGAGGAGGAGGAGGATGGAGGGCACTAACATCACACGGAGAGATGGAAGATGCTGGGAAGGGTTGAAAACGCACACTAACATCACACAGAGAAGTTAAGGATGCTGGGAAGGGTTGAAGACGCACACTAACATCACACAGAGAAGTTAAGGATGCTGGGAAGGGTTGAAGACGCACACAACATCACACAGAGAAGTTAAGGATGTTGGGAAGGGCTGAAGACGCACACTAACATCACACAGAGAAGTTAAGGATGTTGGGAAGGGCTGAAGACGCACACAACATCACACAGAGAAGTTAAGGATGTTGGGAAGGGCTGAAGACGCACACTAACATCACACGGAGAAGTTGAGGATGCTGGGAAGGGTTGAAGACGCACACAACATCACACGGAGAAGTTGAGGATGCTGGGAAGGGTTGAAGACGCACACAACATCACACGGAGAAGTTGAGGATGCTGGGAAGGGTTGAAGACGCACACAACATCACACAGAGAAGTTAAGGATGTTGGGAAGGGCTGAAGACGCACACAACATCACACAGAGAAGTTAAGGATGTTGGGAAGGGCTGAAGACGCACACAACATCACACAGAGAAGTTAAGGATGTTGGGAAGGGCTGAAGACGCACACTAACATCACACGGAGAAGTTGAGGATGCTGGGAAGGGTTGAAGACGCACACAACATCACACGGAGAAGTTGAGGATGCTGGGAAGGGTTGAAGACGCACACAACATCACACGGAGAAGTTGAGGATGCTGGGAAGGGTTGAAGACGCACACAACATCACACAGAGAAGTTAAGGATGTTAGGAAGGGCTGAAGACGCACACTAACATCACACAGAGAAGTTAAGGACGCTGGGAAGGGTTGAAGACGCACACAACATCACACAGAGAAGTTGAGGATGCTGGGAAGGAGATGAAGATGACGAAGATGATAAAAAGAAGATAGGAAGAAAAAAAACCAGAAATGGAAGAAAACAACAAGCAAAAACAACATCGCAAACAAGAACAACAACAACAAAAGGAAAACTGGTTATATATAATCTTACATCGTTGGCCAGGGAGTGAAGGGGAGTGAAGGAGTGGAGTGCGCTTCTGGAGGTCCGTGCTATACTCCACACCTGCCGTAACTGTGTCTAAATATCAAGAGTTACCCTCAATCACGTACCCTCCCATGGCCACAGGTGCTCGGGAACTCATTTGCGAACACCTGTCACTGCTTTCAACTCCTCCTAATTCATTACACACCAATACCTCGCCTCCCCTTACGCCTCCCCCCTCTTCGGCCATCATTCCTATATACTCCCTTACAGACCTTTCAACGTGAGATAAGGGTTACAAAATACATATAGGGCTGTACAGGTGTTTAGAGTCATACTTGGGGGGGTTTGAACGGATATTAAGAAGGTCTATGATGGAAGAGTGCTGTGTCATGTGGTGGTATATATATATGCTACGTGTGTGTGTGTGTGTGTGTGTTTCTCTGTCCGTCTGTCTGTCTGTCTGTCTGTCTCTCTCTCTCTCGCCCCTCCCCCACCCCTTTCTCCCCCTCTCTCTCCCCCCCTTTCTCTCTCTCCCCCCCCCCCCCTCTCTCTCTCTCTCCGCTATCGTCATTCTTGCATGCCTATCTATTCACTAAGTATCAAAAAGACTCTTATCAATTGGACACCTGCGCGGCCTTATTTAACCAGTTCTATAGAAGTAGTAGCTCAAGGGTACGTCAAGGTTACGGAGTTGAGCACTGGGGCAACGCGTACCTCGATCATTATTGTTATTATTAGTATCATTATTAGGTATAAGAAGCTCTCTCTCTCTCTCTCTCTCTCTCTCTCTCTCTCTCTCTCTCTCTCTCTCTCTCTCTCTTAATTCCCTCCAATGAATAAAATAAAGAGAAAGAGAATAAATACAATAAAATAAAGATAAATAAAATAAAATGAAAGAAAACAGAAAGAAAACGAATTATAATCATATCAAAATTATGTTGTTTTGAGGTATTTCTCTTTATTTTTTCTCTCCCTCTCTTTCTCTCTGTCTTTCTCTCTCTCTCTCTCTCTCTCTCTCTCTCTCTCTCTCTCTCTCTCTCTCTCTCTCTCTCTCTCTCTCTCTCTCTCTCTCTCTCTCTCTCTCTCCATTTTCTCTCCCTTCCTGTCACTCTCTTCCCTTCTCACCTCCCACGGGACAGTGACAGGAGGCGCCGTTGCAAAGGCAGATCCTCCCACCAATCAACATCATCATCAGCGTCCCTGGCTGGGCTGAGGGGTGTCTGTGTGTGTCTGTGGCCGTGTCTGTGGCTGAGGGAGGCGCCATGAACCCAGCAGCGGTGCCCACGCCCTTAGAAGACGTGCACGGGGATGGCAGGTGGCTCAGCATGGTAAGGGGTCAGGTCAGGTCAGGTCACGGCTGCTCATACTGGGTGCTGACTCAGCCATGACGGACTGACTTATTTTTTGGCATTTTGAGATGGAATTATGTTGTTTTGAGGTGCTTTTCCTTACTTTCTGACCCTGGGTGACCTTTGGGAGGCTTGGTCAGGTCAGGCCAGGTCATACTCGGTGGTGACTCAACCTTGACAGACCGACTTATTTTTTGGCATTTTGAGGTGGAATTATGTTGTTTCGAGGTCATTTTCCTTATTTTCTGACCTTGTGTGACCTCTCTCTCGTGTGCTGGTCAGGTCAGGTCACTGGTCATACTCGGTGGTGACTCATCCATGGCAGACTGACTTATTTTTTGGCATTTTGAGGTGGAATTATGTTGTTTTGAGGTCATTTTCCTCATTTTCTGACCCTGGGTGACCTGAGGGAGTCTTGGAGATAGCAGTGTGATGGTCAGGTCAGGTCACTGGTCATACTCAGTGGTGACTCAACCATGACTGACTATACCTCTCTCTCTCTCTCTCTCTCTCTCTCTCTCTCTCTCTCTCTCTCTCTCTCTCACTTTCCTCCCTCCTCTACAGTAAAGAGAATAAAGAGAAGGAGAATAATAAGAGATAATATATGAGATGTAATTCCCAGGTCTTTCTCTGCCTCTGTGGTGGATAATGGAGTGCTTCCCATGTGGATGTGGTATTGGTGTGCTGGATATCCCCTCCCAAGGTCCAGGACTTTACATTTTTTTTTCATTGAACTGTAGCAGCCACTTTTTGTTTCTACATTTTTATTCATTAAACTGTAGCAGCCACTTTTTGTTCCACTCCTGTAGCTTGGTGAGGTCTTCTGGTAGGAAATCCACAGTCAAGGGGCTAATCATCTCAGACCGGCCCGCGAAGTGACCGTTTCCTCGCCCTTTCCAGCACAACCGCTTCGTCAACCAGGCGCATGAGATGGAGCCGGACGTGGTGTTTGTGGGTGACTCCATTGTGGCCAACCTGCAGTGCACCGACCTCTGGGAGAAGTGGTTCGCGCCAATGCACTGCCTGAACTTTGGCATCGGCGGAGACCAGACGCAGCATGTCCTCTGGCGCCTCAGGAATGGGGAGCTGGAGTCCATTAAGCCTAAGGTGCGTGGTGCTGTTGTTGTTGTTGTTGTTGTTGTTGTTGTTGTTGTTGTTGTTGTTGTTGTTGTTGTTGTTGTTGTTGTTGTTGTTGTTGTTGCCCTTAGTAATGACACAGTGCTTGACTCATCCATAACCCGGTAGCTGCAGGGATCTTGTTTCTTAAAGGCCCTTCCCTCTAAGCGAGAAAAATGAGAAAAAATCATCACTCACACAAACCACTTCATAATATATATAAACGCATTTGTGATCAGTTTATGCATCATCTATTTTGGGGGGTTGATATCATGGCAGAAATTTGGCCTGTTGCTGGTACACGGTAAAGCCACAAATTTGGCCCGTTGCTGGTACACGGTAAAGCCACAAATTTGGCCCGTTGCTGGTACATGGTAAAGCCACAAATTTGGCCCGTTGCTGGTACACGATAAAGCCACAAATTTGGCCCGTCACTGGTACACGGTTAATCCTCCTTTTAGAGAGAGAATCTTGAGTCTGTGTTGGTAGGTGGTCTTCAGGACAGCATGTGGGTAGTCTTATGCCTCTTGAAAATAACTGAACATTGCCAGCCCTAATAAACAACCCCTTCCCCGTGTGTGCGTGTGTGTGTGTGTGTGTGCAGGCGGTGGTGGTGCTAGTGGGGACCAACAACCACGAACACACGGCGGCGGAGGTGGCGGGCGGCATCACCGAGATCTGTCGAACCATCCGAGAGAAGCAACCGCAGGCGTACATTGTGGCCTTGGTGAGTACGTGTGTGTGTGTGTGTGTGCTTGCGTGTGTGTGTGTGTGTGTGTGTGTGTGTGTGTGTGTGTGTGTGTGCTGAGCTGGGTGATGGGTGGAGGGACTGATAGAGGGTGTGTTAAGACTAATTTTTTTATTATTTATTTATTTATTTATTTATTTTTTTGAGGGCCCTGGATGGTAGTTGGCCCCAGCCCGTCATGGCCCAGGCAAGTGTTTTATAGTGGCGCCATCTGTCTATCAAAACACTAACCAAGCCATTTTTTTTCTTGCCTTTGAAATGATATACTAAAGAAGGATGTGTAGGGTGACCTCTTGCAGTATCCTTATATCCTTGTGTTTCCCTGTGTTTAATCCTCCCGTACCTGGCCTTGCAGACACTCCTGCCACGAGGGGAGAAGCCAAACCGCCTGAGGGAGAAGAACGATGAGGTCAACTCCCTCATCAAGGAGTCACTGCGCGCCATCGACCTGTGTCAGGTAAGCCACGACTCTGCTTTGGTTCATCTATTGATTTACTTGTGTTTATGGTAAGGGAGGCAGGCAGGGGCAGGCAAAGCATTGATCAACAGGCACCAACACTCACCTCCTAAAAAAACATGACATAAGAACAACAGCTTGGGTTAGTGAGGTGTTCTGGCACTCCCCTCCTGAAAGACTTGGACCCACACCAAGGAGCAAAGTCTGGCAAGGGAAAGCTATGCATGAGGTGGACAGCAAAGGTTGGAGCTGAACAGAAAGCCTTGAGGAGGTGCAGGAAGGCCGTGGGAAGGATGGATGCGCAGAAATAAGAAGAGGCTGCCAGGAAACTAGTTATAACAGACATCATGGCAGCAGACTTTGAGAGGGTGAAGGCTGTCAGTCTGGTGGAAACTTGAGGCACTCTCCAAGCATGACCTCCCTTTCCCTTGACCTCACCACACCATATTCCAGGTCATAAACGTGGACCAGGACCTCGTGCTGGGCGACGGCTCCATCGACCACCGGGACATGTACGACTACCTCCACCTCACTTCCCAGGGGTACCGTCGCGCCTTCGAGCCCGTCTACCTCTTCCTGACCAACCTCCTGCATGAACACGATGTGCCGCTCCTCAATAACGCGTCCTCCACCCTCGCCTCCCCCGCCACCGATCACGCAACCCAGACCAACACCCCGGCATACTGTGGGGAGTAGCCGGCGCCCAGGTGTGTCTTCCGGGGAGGTGTGCGACAGTCGGTCTTTAGGCGTCAAATGAGGGTCTTTTTGTGTGTTTCTGAAGGCTTGCGATGTGGAAAAGACTCATTTGATTTGTGGATTTCTGTGTCTCCCTTTCTCGCTCTCTTCCTGTGTTTGCAGAGGTTTACAGTCTTTACACGTCAAATGAGAGTCTTTCACGTGTGTTTCTGAAAGGTTCACAATGTAGAAAAGACCCTCATGTTATTTTGTGCAAGATTCCATGCATAAGATTGCTTCTGTCTTTGCTTTCCTCTTCCTCCTCTTCTTCCTCTGTTTCCCTTTCGTCCTGCCCTGCACGCCGCCCACCTTGCAGCTTCCTCACTAGACAGTCAGGTCTTGTTTTACATTCTCAAAGGCTTCAATTGGTTCCTTCGTGCATCTGTTTCTCGAGGCTCTCATAGAAGTGGCGGGGCATTTCATGGGTACCTTTGCAAGGTTTTGCGAGGTTTTGCTAGATTTTGCAAGGCTTTGCAAGGTTTTGCAAGAGAACCCAACTCCTCATCTTCTTGAGAGCCTTGGGAAAGAGTCGCAGTAGGAGCTGCCGAAAGGTTTTGAGAAGATGAGCTTTTTTTGTGGTCTTCTTTCTCTCAGTCTTTGCTAGTTCGTACACGCCATTCAGATTTGTACTTGACATTTCTGATTCTATTTATGTTATTTATTTATTTATTTTTATACCAAGAGTGGGAGTGACTCGTAGCCCACCCAAGCCTGTGAGGCAAAGGACGCTAAAATGTGAAACTTAAAAAAGCTTGTAATATGCAACACTGGAGCTTGGAGACTTTCCCTGAAGCAAAGACTCCTGGCTGGGGATACCTTGACTCCTTAGGGAGCTTTTAAAAGGTAAAAAAACATGAGGAAACAAGAGTCCCTATGACGGATTTTATAGAGATCTTTGAAGTTAATTTTTGAATGGTGTCTATGAACAGTCAAAAGCACTCCACCTTCTCGATCCTGCACCGTCTCTGTACGCTTCAATCAGTCAAACGCCGCTTCACCCACCTTATAGAATCACGATTAGAACACGTTTACAGAGGGAGGGACTTACGTAACAGGCCGTCTTGAGGCTACGATTCCCTCGGTTCCCCTCGATAATTTACTTTCCCTTGCTTCCAGATACACTCAACTTATTTATTTATATACAACGTTTTAAATCACCAATTGCGAACACATTTACGGAGGGAGGAATTTACGAAACAGGCTGGCTTGAGGTTATGGTCGCCTCGGTTCCGTTCAAAGATTTCCGTTCCCTTGCTTCCAGATTCATTCGACTCTTATATATTTATCACAGCATTCTAAAAAAACCACATTAGAATGGCTGGCTTGAGGTTATGGTCGCCTCGGTTCCGTTCAAAGATTTCCGTTCCCTTGCTTCCAGATTCATTCGACTCTTATATATTTATTACAGCATTCTAAAACGACCATTAGAACATGTTTACAGAGGGAGGGACTTACATAACAGGCTGGCTTGAGGTTACGGTCGCCTCGGTTCCGTTCGATGATTTCCGTTCCCTTCATTCCAGCTTCACTTTTCCCTTTTTTATTTATTACGACATTTTAGAACAGTGATTAGAACACGTTTACGCAGGGAGGGACTTACGTAACGGGCTGTCTTGAGGTTACAGTCCCCTCGGTTGCCTTCGATAATTTCCATTCCTTTGCTTCCAGATACACTGCATCCTAACTTATTTATTACGACCTTCTAAAACGCGATAATGAACATGTTTACGGAGGGAGGGACTTACGTAACGGGCTGTCTTGAGGTTACAGTCCCCTCGGTTGCCTTCGATAATTTCCATTCCTTTGCTTCCAGATACACTACATCCTAACTTATTTATTACGACCTTCTAAAACGCGATAATGAACACGTTTACGGAGGGAGGGACTTACACATAACAGGCTGTCTAGAGGTTATGTATCCCTCGGTTGCCTTCGATAATTTCCATTCCTTTGCTTCCAGATACACTGCATCCTAACTTATTTATTACGACCTTCTAAAACGCGATAATGAACACGTTTACGGAGGGAGGGACTTACATAACAGGCTGTCTAGAGGTTATGTATCCCTCGGTTGCCTTTGATAATTTCCGTTCCCTTTATTTATTGGCGTAGGCGGTGTTGGAATGTCCTTTGGTGGTAACGTGTGTGTGGCTGTGGTCAAGTCCTTGCTCTTTGGTGCATTGGTGGACAGGCCTGAGTGTTGGTTGACTGCCTGGCTGACTGGTTATCTAACTGACTGACTGGCTGGCAGGGTTATAATCTTACTGAATGGCTTGCTGACTGACTAGCTGACTGTTTTTTGAGTGGATAGCTGACTGGTTGACTGGTTAACTGACTGACTGGCTGGCATGGTTATAACCTTACTGACTGGCTTGCTAAGTGACTGATTGGCTGACTGACTAGCTGGATGGCTTTTAAGTGGCTAGCTGACTGGTTGACTGGTTAACTGACTGACTGGTTGATTGACTGACTGGCTGGCTGGCTGGCATGGTTATAACCTCACTGACTGGCTAGCTAAGTGACTGATTGGCTGACTGACTAGCTGACTGTTTTTTGAGTGGCTAGCTGACTGGTTGAGTGACTGACTGGCTGGCTGGCATGGTTATAATCTTACTGACTGGCTAGCTAAGTGACTGATTGGCTGACTGACTAGCTGACTGGCTTTTAAGTGGCTAGCTGAGTGGTTGAGTGGGCAGCTTGGTGGTGGTGCATTCCAGAGCAACCAAAGTCCCGGAACAGAGGGCGGTGCTGTGCTGATTCTGTTCTTGTGATAACATTTAAGTGATCATGTTTATGTTTTATTTTAGGTCTGAGTCTTGGCTAAGGAGATGGACCTCACGTGCTGGGGTGTGGGGCAGAACGATTCACACACACACACACACACACACACACACACACACACACACACACACACACACACATGCAGAAAAAGAAGTAGTTTCCCGTCTAAAAATAAAAGAAATTGGAGATAGTTAGAAGAAAAGGAAGAGGAGGAGGAGGACACACACACACACACACACACACACACACACACACACACACACACACACACACACACACACACACAGACAGACTTGATACACATAGCCTAGAGCAGTGTGTGTGTGTGTGTGTGTGTGTGTCTGTGTGTGTGTCTACGTAATGCAGACTGAGGTAGAGAAAGAAAGTTCAATGATGATAATAATAATAATAATAATAATAATAATAATAATAATAGTAATTGCAATATATGATTAATTTGTGATGGCATAATAGTAACTAGTGTGTGTGTGTGTGTGTGTGTGTGTGTGTGTGTGTACGGTGCTCACTCTAGTCTTAATGTGTCCTTCTTCTTCTATTGTCGAATTATAGATTGCTGAACCTTCATATCTATCACAATCATCATTATCATTATTATTATTATTTTTATTTCGACAAGAGTTCATTCTTTTATAAGTAAGCTTCAATTTGTATGTATATGTATGTGCGCAGATTTGAATACCTCACACACACACACACACACACACACACACAGACTGGCACACACACCCCAGGCACTGTGGGGTTCCCTAGGGCCACTCCACCCTCCGTTAGTGTTTCTGTGTTGTCGGACGAACACTTAAAGAGTTGTACAGTTTACCCTCGACTTAGCGGACTGTCCAATTACGAGTTGACTTTTGGTACGTTTCTGCAGCTTACGAGAATGCCGTTTTACCCATGCCTGTGTTTATGAATGCCAGATATATATACCTTCTCTTCCCCTGTGCTGTGTTGCAATATCGTAATCGCTCGTACATAAACTCATAACACAGCTAATGACATCTCCTTTTTATAACTTACCTGTGTTTATGAATGCCAGATATGCCTGTCCTTCACCTGTGCTGTGTTGCAATATCGTAGTCGCTCGTACATAAACTCATAACACAGCTAATGACATCACCTTTTTATAACTTACCTGTGTTTATGAATGCCACATATCCCTGTCCTTCACCTGTGCTGTGTTGCAATATCGTAATCGCTCGTATGTAGACTCATAACACAGCTAACGAGACCACCTTTTTACCCATAGCTATGTTACAAATGCCAGATATACCTTTCCTTTACCTGTGCTGTGTTGCAATATCGTAATCGTGCGTACGTAGACTCGCAATGCAACTAACGAGACCCCCTTTTCGCCCCTACCTATGTTTACGAGTTACTTGTGTTCCTGAATGCCAGACATACCTGTCCTTCACCTGTCTGTGTTGCAATATCGTAATCGCTTGTACGTAGACTCGCAATGCAGCTAACGAGATCACATTTTCATCCATACCTGTGTTTATGAATTACCTGTGTTCCTGAATACCAGATACACCTGTCCTTCACCTGTCTGTGTTGCAATATTGTGTCGATGTTATAGACTACTTAATGCAGCTAACGAGATCACATTTTCATCCATACCTGTGTTTATGAATTACCTGTGTTCCTGAATACCAGATACACCTGTCCTTCACCTGTCTGTGTTGCAATATCGTAATCGTGCGTACATAGACTCACAATGCAGCTAACGAGATCACATTTTCATCCATACCTGTGTTTATGAATGCCAGATATACCTGTCCTTCACCTGTCCTATGCTGCAATATCATAATCGCTCGTATGTAGACTCGCAACACAGCTAATGAGACCACCTTTTCGTCGCTACCTGTGTTTATGAATGCCAGATATGCCAGTTCTTGACCTGTCTTGTGTTGTGAAAATTCGCCGGTATGTTTCGTAAGGACGCTCGTATGTGTTTCTTTCGTCCCGTGAGATTCATCCGTCATCCGTGTTCTGTGTCCGCTGAACCCGAGTCCGTCAAGCCGATGGTAAACGTGTGACTATGTAAGTTATTTATAAGTAAGCATTTTTTACATTTCATACGCATACAGTATTTTTATTTTTACAGTCTTAATATTTATTAGCGCGGTGGGGGTGTGGGGCGGCCAGTGTGTGTGTGTGCGTGTGTGTGTGTGTGTGTGTGTGTGATTATGGTCTCAAAGTTACGACTGGTTAATGTTTTGTGTTCATCATTTTCACACTTGTCAAATTTTTTCTTTTTTCTGCTTATCTAAACTCATATTTTTCAACCTTTTCTTCTTCTTTTTAATCTCTAAGTTGTCTTCACCTTTATTTCATTTCTTATTATTTCTTATTTTCACTATTGTTATTACTCTATTATTTATTTTATGTACCTTTGTGCTATTCATGTAGGTAAATATGTGTATCAATCTCTACATATGAGGAAACGCTTGCAGTGATGCTATTGGCGCTCTGTACATTTTAAGCTCGCGACTTTTTTCTTATCTCACTAACTTTCGTAGTGATGATATAGGGGGTTATTTTTGAAGGGACTCCAGGCCTCCTCCACACAGTTTCATATACATTTATCTAATATGTAATGGTCTCCCTCTTAAGTGAATCCTACTAAGAGTGCTCCTAAAAGTGGTACTGAGAATGCTGTTAAGAGTTGTCCTATGAGTGCTTCTAAGAATGTTACTGAGAATGCTATTAATTAAGAGTGTTCCTGAGAGTGCTTCTAAGAATGTTACTGAGAATGCTATTAACTAAGAGTGTTTCTGAGAGTGCTTCTAAGAATGTTACTGAGAATGCTATTAATTAAGAGTGTTTCTGAGAGTGCTTCTAAGAATGTTACTGAGAATGCTATTAATTAAGAGTGTTTCTGAGAGTGCTTCTAAGAATGTTACTGAGAATGCTATTAATTAAGAGTGTTCCTGAGAGTGCTTCTAAGAATGTTACTGAGAATACTATTACGAGTGTTCCTGAGAGTGCTTGTGAGTGGTTCTAAGAGTGCTTTTAACGCCTGGCTGCCTCACTCGCCCGGCTGGAGTCTGCGTCGATGGTGTCTCTTTTGGCTACCGATGTTTTAGCTTTAATATCCATGTATGTGCGTGTGTGTGTGTGCGTGTGTATGTTAGGCCCAAGCAACGCCTTCCATGGCCACGTACCAGACTGTCGTACTTGGAACATAGTATATACTGTCCGCTTTCCGACCCATGTAGCGATTCTGAACAACAATTATCATGAGTGATTTTTACAATGATTTAAAATGAATATCAGTAGCTATGTTAGTGCAATAGTGTTTGGAGATGGAATTGACAGCTTTTAGGATGGACCTGAGTTTTTTGAGGTCTTAAGGAGGATCAAAGATTGTCTCCAGGCGGGCAGCATAAGCCAAGCAAGATGGCACCCCTATAAACACTTGCCTGCGCCGTAATGAGCCAGGCCCCACTGAAAGACCCTACTGGCCCTATAGGTAAAACATATATAAAAAAAGACGTTCGGGGAATGAAACCGAGAAACTCCCGTGCGCCACTATAAAAAAAATTTGCCTGCTCCACTACCGGGCTGGGGTCGTTGATGAGGCACCTATCGATTCTACAGGCAGCCCCCCCCCAAAAAAAAAAATAATAATAGAAGTAAATAATAATAATAATGCAAAGTAGGACCACAGGAGAAAAGAGAGATGAGAAATTATGTTTGAAAGAGATGAGTTTGAGAATTAGGAAAGTTAGAGAATAGGATCATAAGAGAAAGAGATAAGCATTTGAGAATTAGGGGAGTTAGAGAGAAAAAGGATAAGAGAGTTGGAGAATTAGGAGAGTTAGAGAATAGGATCATAAGAGAAAGAGATAAGCGTTTGAGAATTAGGGGAGTTAGAGAGAAAAAGGATAAGAGAGTTGGAGAATTAGGAGAGTTAGAGAATAGGATCATAAGAGAAAGAGATAAGCGTTTGAGAATTAGGGGAGTTAGAGAAAAAGGATAGAAGTTGTGGAGGAATTAGGAGAGTTAGAGAATAGGATCATAAGAGAAAGAGATAAGCGTTTGAGAATTAGGGGAGTTAGGGAGAAAAAGGATAAGAGAGTTACAGAATTAGGAGAGTTAGAGAATAGGATCATAAGAGAAAGAGATAAGCATTTGAGAATTAGGGGAGTTAGAGAGAAAAAGGATAAGAGAGTTAGAGAATTAGGAGAGTTAGAGAATAGGATCATAAGAGAAAGAGATGAGCGTTTGAGAATTAGGGGAGTTAGAGAGAAAAAGGATAAGAGAGTTACAGAATAGGATCATTAGAGAATTAGGGGAGTTAGAGAGAAAAAGGATAAGAGAGTTACAGAATTAGGAGAGTTAGAGAATAGGATCATAACAGAAAGAGATAAGCATTTGAGAATTAGGGGAGTTAGAGAGAAAAAGGATAAGAGAGTTAGAGAATAGGATCATAAGAGAAAGAGATAAGGGTTTGAGAATTAGGGGAGTTAGAGAGAAAAAGGATAAGAGAGTTAGAGAATTAGGAGAGTTAGAGAATAGGATCATAAGAGAAAGAGTTAAGAGTTTGAGAATTAGGGGAGTTAGAGATAAAAAGGATAAGAGAGTTAGAGAATTAGGAGAGTTAGAGAGAAAAATGATAAGAGGGAGAAAAAGATAAGAAATAAAGAGAAGTGGACAGTCTGGTGTGCTGGCCATGGGTGGAGTGCCCGGCCAACACCTCCTCCATCCCTGCCGGCCATGCACTGTCAAGGCTCCGTCATGCTCCACTTTACGTGTTCTAAGAATAAATTTTAAGTTATTCAAAATGACGAAAACATTTGATTATTACCTGGGAACTGTGTCTCTCTATCTATCTTACCTTGCCTTAGCTTACCTTACCTTACCTTACCTTAACTAACTTTACCTTACCTAACCTTACCTTACCTTAACTAACCTTACCTTCCTTTACCTAACTTTACCTTACCTTACCTTACCTTACCTTACCTTACCTTACTTTACCTTACCTTAACTTACTTTACCTTACCTTACCTTAACTAACTTTACCTTACCTAACCTTACCTTAACTAACCTTACCTTCCTTTACCTAACTTTACCTTACCTTACCTTACCTTACCTTACCTTAACTAACTTTACCTTACCTTACCTTACCTTACCTTAACTAACCTTACCTTCCTTTACCTAACTTTACCTTACCTTACCTTACCTTACTTTACCTTACCTTAACTTACTTTACCTAACTTTACCTTACCTTACCTTAACTAACTTTACCTTACCTAACCTTACCTTACCTTAACTAACCTTACCTTCCTTTACCTAACTTTACCTTACCTTACCTTACCTTACCTTACCTTAACTAACCTTACCTTACCTTACCTTACCTAACCTTACCCTACCCTACCTTACTTTACCTTACCTTACCTTACCTTACCTTACCTAACCTTACCCTACCCTACCTTACTTTACCTTACCTTACCTAACCTTACCTTACCTTACCTAACCTTACCCTACCCTACCTTACTTTACCTCACCTTACCTTACCTTGCCTTACCTTATCTAACCTTACCTTCCTTTACCTAACTTTACCTTACCTTACCTTACCTTACCTTGCCTTACCTTATCTAATCTTACCTAACCTAACCTTACCTTACCTTTCTCTCAGTATGTATGTATCTATGTATCTATCTATCTATCTATCTATCTATCTAACTCAGTTCCCCCCCTCTCTCTCTCTCTCTCTCTCTCTCACATTAATAGGCTCGCGAAGGTATTTCCGGAGGGAGGAAAGGGAGGGAGGGAGGAGGGGAGGTGGCTAAGAAGGGAGAGAAAATCAAATAAGGTATGGAGAGAGAGAGAGAGAGAGAGAGAGAGAGAGAGAGAGAGAGAAATATCTTACTCTCCACAGAAATTTGAATATGGTAAAATTCTCTCTCTCTCTCTCTCTCTCTCTCTCTCTCTCTCTCTCTGTGGTCATGACTCAGCGATTTAGCGTTTTGGTCTCTCTCTCTCTCTCTCTCTCTCTCTCTCTCTCTCTCTCTCTCTCTCTCTCTCTCTCTCTAAATCTCAGAAAACGAACATATTTTTTAATATTTATTTTATTAGTATGTGTGTGTGTGTGTGTGTGTGTGTGTGTATGTATCTCCCTTCATAAGAACATAAGAACATAAGAACATTTCACTTCAGTTCGCTCT